>NC_090752.1:1466633-1471633 GCF_036898095.1 Palaemon carinicauda | reverse complement strand
GAGAAAAGCCCTCAGAAGGATATTGCGAGTTAAATGGCAGGACAGGATTAGAAAGGAAACTATAAGAGAGATTACTCGAGTGCCATTTGTGGATGAGATTATGTTGCGGGGTAGATGGAGAAAAGCCCTCAGAAGGATATTGCGAGTTAAATGGCAGGACAGGATTAGAAATGAAACTATAAGAGAGATTACTCGAGTGCCATTTGTGGATGAGATTATGTTGCGGGGTAGATGGAGAAAAGCCCTCAGAAGGATATTGCGAGTTAAATGGCAGGACAGGATTAGAAATGAAACTATTAGAGAGATTACTTGAGTGCCATATGTAGATGAGATTATGTTGCGGGGTAGATGGAGAAAAGCCCTCAGAAGGATATTGCGAGTTAAATGGCAGGACAGGATTAGAAATGAAACTATAAGAGAGATTACTCGAGTGCCATTTGTGGATGAGATTATGTTGCGGGGTAGATGGAGAAAAGCCCTCAGAAGGATATTGCGAGTTAAATGGCAGGACAGGATTAGAAATGAAACTATAAGAGAGATTACTCGATTGCCATTCGTGGATGAGATTATGTTGCGGGGTAGATGGAGAAAAGCCCTCAGAAGGATATTGCGAGTTAAATGGCAGGACAGGATTAGAAATGAAACTATTAGAGAGATTACTTGAGTGCCATTTGTGGATGAGATTATGTTGCGGGGTAGATGGAGAAAAGCCCTCAGAAGGATATTGCGAGTTAAATGGCAGGACAGGATTAGAAATGAAACTATAAAAGAGATTACTCGAGTGCCATTTGTGGATGAGATTATGTTGCGGGGTAGATGGAGAAAAGCCCTCAGAAGGATATTGCGAGTTAAATGGCAGGACCGGATTAGAAATGAAACTATTAGAGAGATTACTCGAGTGCCATATGTGGATGAGATTATTTTGCGGGTTAGATGGAGAAAAGCCCTCAGAAGGATATTGCGAGTTAAATGGCAGGACAGGATTAGAAATGAAACTATAAGAGAGATTACTCGAGTGCCATTTGTGGATGAGATTATGTTGCGGGGTAGATGGAGAAAAGCCCTCAGAAGGATATTGCGAGTTAAATGGCAGGACAGGATTAGAAATGAAACTATTAGAGAGATTACTTGAGTGCCATATGTGGATGAGATTATTTTGCGGGGTAGATGGAGAAAAGCCCTCAGAAGGATATTGCGAGTTAAATGGCAGGACAGGATTAGAAATGAAACTATAAGAGAGATTACTCGAGTGCCATTTGTGGATGAGATTATGTTGCGGGGTAGATGGAGAAAAGCCCTCAGAAGGATATTGCGAGTTAAATGGCAGGACAGGATTAGAAATGAAACTATTAGAGAGATTACTTGAGTGCCATATGTGGATGAGATTATTTTGCGGGGTAGATGGAGAAAAGCCCTCAGAAGGATATTGCGAGTTAAATGGCAGGACAGGATTAGAAATGAAACTATAAGAGAGATTACTCGAGTGCCATTTGTGGATGAGATTATGTTGCGGGGTAGATGGAGAAAAGCCCTCAGAAGGATATTGCGAGTTAAATGGCAGGACAGGATTAGAAATGAAACTATTAGAGAGATTACTTGAGTGCCATATGTGGATGAGATTATGTTGCGGGGTAGATGGAGAAAAGCCCTCAGAAGGATATTGCGAGTTAAATGGCAGGACAGGATTAGAAATGAAACTATAAGAGAGATTACTCGAGTGCCATTTGTGGATGAGATTATGTTGCGGGGTAGATGGAGAAAAGCCCTCAAAAGGATATTGCGAGTTAAATGGCAGGACAGGATTAGAAATGAAACTATTAGAGAGATTACTTGAGTGCCATATGTGGATGAGATTATTTTGCGGGGTAGATGGAGAAAAGCCCTCAGAAGGATATTGCGAGTTAAATGGCAGGACAGGATTAGAAATGAAACTATAAGAGAGATTACTCGAGTGCCATTTTTGGATGAGATTATGTTGCGGGGTAGATGGAGAAAAGCCCTCAGAAGGATATTGCGAGTTAAATGGCAGGACAGGATTAGAAATGAAACTATTAGAGAGATTACTCGAGTGCCATATGTGGATGAGATTATGTTGCGGGGTAGATGGAGAAAAGCCCTCAGAAGGATATTGCGAGTTAAATGGCAGGACAGGATTAGAAAGGAAACTATAAGAGAGATTACTCGAGTGCCATTTGTGGATGAGATTATGTTGCGGGGTAGATGGAGAAAAGCCCTCAGAAGGATATTGCGAGTTAAATGGCAGGACAGGATTAGAAATGAAACTATAAGAGAGATTACTCGAGTGCCATTTGTGGATGAGATTATGTTGCGGGGTAGATGGAGAAAAGCCCTCAGAAGGATATTGCGAGTTAAATGGCAGGACAGGATTAGAAATGAAACTATTAGAGAGATTACTTGAGTGCCATATGTGGATGAGATTATGTTGCGGGGTAGATGGAGAAAAGCCCTCAGAAGGATATTGCGAGTTAAATGGCAGGACAGGATTAGAAATGAAACTATAAGAGAGATTACTCGAGTGCCATTTGTGGATGAGATTATGTTGCGGGGTAGATGGAGAAAAGCCCTCAGAAGGATATTGCGAGTTAAATGGCAGGACAGGATTAGAAATGAAACTATAAGAGAGATTACTCGATTGCCATTCGTGGATGAGATTATGTTGCGGGGTAGATGGAGAAAAGCCCTCAGAAGGATATTGCGAGTTAAATGGCAGGACAGGATTAGAATGAAACTATTAGAGAGATTACTTGAGTGCCATTTGTGGATGAGATTATGTTGCGGGGTAGATGGAGAAAAGCCCTCAGAAGGATATTGCGAGTTAAATGGCAGGACAGGATTAGAAATGAAACTATAAGAGAGATTACTCGAGTGCCATTTGTGGATGAGATTATGTTGCGGGGTAGATGGAGAAAAGCCCTCAGAAGGATATTGCGAGTTAAATGGCAGGACCGGATTAGAAATGAAACTATTAGAGAGATTACTCGAGTGCCATGTGTGGATGAGATTATTTTGCGGGTTAGATGGAGAAAAGCCCTCAGAAGGATATTGCGAGTTAAATGGCAGGACAGGATTAGAAATGAAACTATAAGAGAGATTACTTGAGTGCCATTTGTGGATGAGATTATGTTGCGGGGTAGATGGAGAAAAGCCCTTAGAAGGATATTGTGAGTTAAATGGCAGGACAGGATTAGAAATGAAACTATAAGAGAGATTACTCGGGTGCCATTTGTGGATGAGTTCATGATGCGGGGTAGATGGAGAAACGCCTTCAGAAGGATATTGCTAGTTAAATGGCAGGACAGGATTAGAAATGAAACTATAAGAGAGATTACTTGAGTGCCATATGTGGATGAGATTATGTTGCGGGGTAGATGGAGAAACGTCCTCAGAAGGATATTAGGAGTTAAATGGCAGGACAGGATTAGAAATGAAACTATTAGAGAGATTACTCGAGTGCCCTTTGTGGATGAGATCATGGTGAGGGGTAGATGGAGAAAAGTCCTCCGAAGGATATTGAGAGTTAATTGGCAGGACAGGATTAGAAAGGAAACTGTAAGAGAGATTACTCGAGTTCCATATGTGGATGAGATCATGGTGCGGGATAGATGGAGAAAAGTCCTCAGAAGGATATTGCGAGTTAAATGGCAGGACAGGATTAGAAATGAAACTATAACAGAGATTACTCAAGTGCCATATGTGGATGAGATCATAGTGAGACGTAGAAGGAGATGGTTTGAGCATGCTCTTCGCACTCCCCAAGAGAGATTAGTTCAAGCTTTCAACTGGGCTCCACAAGGCACTAGAAGAGTTGGAAGATCCAGGCCTACATGTCTGAGCGTTATGAAGTGTAAAGTGGGAGATGATGATTGAAGAAGTATTGAATTGAAAGATCAAAATAGAGACGACTGGTGAAATCTAACCGAGGCCCTTTGCGTCAATAGGCATAGAAGATGATACTGATGACTGGCATATTATCCATAAGGGTTGATAAATTGGAAAATGATGAAACAATAAGAATGGCAGGCGTAGTAAAGATTATAGAAGTGATAACAGTGTCACGACTGAGATGGTGTGGACATGTGTTGAGGATGGATGGTGGGGAGGAAGTGAGGAGGGCTAGGGAGGAACCTGTCAGTGAGAGAAGATCAAGAGGGAGGTAGAGAATTAGATGGCGAGATCAGATGAGGGATGATATGGAGAAGAGGTTTGGTGGAAGCGAATACCTTTGATATAAAGGCATTGGAGAGTGCGCATGAAGCAATCGACCCTTTCATGTAGGGATAACAGTGGGAAAGAAAAAGAGAACTATTGCTAATTTTCTTTTACGCTAAGGTTTCATAGTCCGTTAGAGTTGTTTCTTTTTTTTCATGGCTGGCTATAATTATACACAGTTAATGTCTTAGTAGATTATAGGTTTCTTTAGACTGAATATTCTAATGATATCAATTGATAGCCTCTTGTGTGTGGAATACTAATAGAATCTTTACCCATCAGTATTACGTCTAACATTTTATTTTTCTAGCTGACAGGAAAAGTGGGTGAAAGAAGAGAGGGCATTTAGCTAGCTAACCATATTAGGGAATAGTTTGTAAAGTTAAGTAGTAGTAAGAGAAATGTGAAGTGTGCTTTAGCTTCAATTTTATTAATATTAAGGTACATTTACTCTTGTAATGGTCTTTAACTTAACATCCCTGTATAATGAAGAACAGGTGTCTGGTTATATATATATATATATATATATATATATGTATAAAGTATATTTCTTTCCAGTCATGCTCAGCTAGTGAACAGATCAAGACTATGACCAACCACTATGTATGGCATATATATATATATATATATATATATAAAGTATATTTCTTTCCAGTCATGCCTAGCTAATGAAACAATCAAGACTATGACCAACCACTATGTATGGCATTATAGTCTATGAGAAAGCTTTTGATTCTGTCAAAACTTCAGCTGCAATGAAAGCCCTTAAA
>NC_090752.1:1446633-1461633 GCF_036898095.1 Palaemon carinicauda | reverse complement strand
TAGAACAATGATCTTATAATTAAATTACTTCTTGACTGCATATTGATTAATTCATTGATTGATTGGTTTGAGGTTTTCTGGCATCCTGACAAGGGATACATAGAGGTTGGGTGATTGTAAGTGCATTTATTTAACAAGATAACGAGCTAATATACAAACAGTTAAGGGTAACAATGGCATAAAAATTCAAGCAATGTGAAACATGAAATGGCAAGCTTAAACAGGTTGTTCTACAATTAGTGCATGAGAAAGTGCGTGATAAAAAAGCAATAACATTACAGTGTAAGAGCGTGTATGAAACACGTGCGGTACAATATCTTTTGAGGGAAGTATTGCTGTTATATATTTTCAAGTACAACAAACTTGTTTTAACAAGCTGAGTAGTATTCCTTTTCTACCCCTATTACAATCATACATACTTCAGAATGTTTCCTGATCTACCCGTTCACTTGTGATTGTGTAGTAGTCGTCTTGATATTGTTGCTGTTTCAAGTATTTTGAGAGTTGGACAGAAATGTCAACAAACTTTAACAAACAGAGCAGTATTCCTCTTATATGATCATTACAAACCTACTTCAAACTGAGTTTCATAAAGCTTTTTACTTGTTTGAAGTACCTTTTCCCTTAAATTTGTGTAGTAGTCTTCTTAACATGGTGTTGTGTCCAGTATTTTGAAATTTGGACAGAACTGTAAACAAACTTTAACAAACTGAGCAGTATTGCTCTTCTATGCGCATTACAACCTTACTTCAAACTGAGGTCATAAAGCTTTCCACTTGTTTGAATTTCCTTTTTACTTAATTTTATGTAGTAGTCTTCTTAACATTAGTGTAGTGTCCAGTATTTTTGAGACTTAGGCAGAAATCTCAGAATTGAACATTCTGGAAGTATGAAGAAGCAACCAACAAATTGTTTACAACTGGGGAAAAAAAGTTAAACTCTCCCTGATGCAGCTCTTGCTGGCCTATACGAAAGCCAATGGGAATATTACAAATCGCTCTTCAAATGTGATATGGAGCCTCGATGGCTGAGTTGGTTTGGGCAGCAAGCTCAGACTTTGTAGAAGTCTGTGGCGCGGGTTCAACTCTTCACCCGACCAGTCAGAACGACGGACACTTTGCTATCCGTGTAGACACCTCAGGATTATACATGTAATCGATGGATAGGTTTGCGTAAAGCAAATGGGTGTTAAAGGCTAATACACACACAAACACAGCCATTCCAACACCTAAAAACATAACAGACACCTCACACGTCTCAAACTGTCGACCTAACTACGCCATGACTCATCGCTGCTGGGAGGAAGAGTGATGGTGGCTGGTCGGGACTACGGTCTATCCCAAAATCCAAAGCAAAGTCCTTCAAAAGAAGGCAACTGTGTGACCCCATACAAATAGGAAAAAAGGATGCTAATAGAAGAAGTCTCTTCAAATGTTATAATAGAATTAAATGTTATAATAGAATTAAGAGAAGTCAACGAAAATTAAGTACCCGGAGAATTTGACAGAATATCTAACATGTGAGTAGATAGTCATCTGTGACCTCAGATGAAATATATAAAATCAATGGGAAAATATATGTTTATTTGCAGTGTCACGTGATTTAACAAAATTAACATCGATAAGTAATCCTTAATTCGAATTGAAAGTCACTGATCAGACTACTTCATTGGACTGCTTTATGAAGGATGGTACGTAACCAACTAGACATACCTTAAGGAATTAGCTAATACGAGTATTACGTAAATTTATTGTTAGAGGAGGACACTAAACTACTGTAGACTCTACTAATCTACTATGCCTTCATTATATGGGCAGGGGGTACAATGAGATTGACAGATAATAGAGGGACATTAAGAATAGGGTTGTTGTGGCCTGATTGGTAACATCTCTGCCTAGTGTTTATCAGTTGAGGGTTCGAGTCTCACTCAGACTCAATAGTGCCTTTAGTGTCTGCAACCTTACCATCCTTGTGAGCTAAGGTTGTGGGGTTTGGGGGAGCCTAGAGGTCTATCTGCTGAGTCATCAGCAGCCACTGCCTGGCACTCCCTGGTCCTAGCTTGGGTGGAGAGGAGGCTTGGGCGCTGATCCTGATATATGGTCAGTCTCTAGGGCATTGTCCTGCTTGCTAGGGCAATGTCACTGTCCCTTGCCTCTGCCATTCATGAGTAGCCTTTAAACCTTTAAAAGCTTTAGATACAAAAGAAGCAGGGGAAGGAAGAGAAGATGATTGATTGACAGGCTAAGAAAATTGGCAGGTATAATCTGACATAGAAAGACCATAAACAGAGATGAGTGGAAGGACACATCTGAGGTCTTTGTCCTGTAGTGGGCTAGATTATATACAGCTGATATATATACATATATATATATATATATATATATATATACTGTATATATATATATATATATATATATATATGTATATATATATATATATATATATATATATATATATATATATATATATATATATATATATATATATATATATATATATATATATATATATATATTTCAAATACGCCATATATTTTAATACATTAAAGTCTGGATTCTCTCACCGACCTCGGGGTCAGAGCCCCGGGCGAAATCACTCAAAGTCTATAGCATCTGACCGGCCGGGTTTTTAACCCTGGTCCAGGATACTTGTATGACAGTGACACTAAGAGAATCCTGACTTTAATGTATTAAGATATAAGGCTTATTTGAAATATGAAAAACACGTTTAAATGTGCAATATATATATATATATATATATATATATATATATATATATATATATATATATATATATATATATATATACAGTATATATGTGTACATAATCCTCCTACTGCTTGTGGCATAAATGAGCCTTACACGATATACAAAATGAAATTTTAATTGGAGAGATCAATTGCAGCCTCTGCCTATCAAAACTTACAAAACTTTGTCTTTTCACAAATGATGTTCTAGGTAATCGTATCTCCTGCTAACTGCTTCCCATTGATCCATATAAGAATACGTGTCCGGTTTTTCGTCAATGATGAACCAAGATGCCAAAATTAATTGGTAAAAATCTTAGTACAATGGCTGTCATCATGCTGTGGGATTTAACCTAAGCTCATTTCTGTAGTATTCTCAAGACTATGATAGTGGCTTTTAATAAGTTCCCATTGGGATTTTTTTCTAAGGTTTTGGCAAATTCATCTTTCTGAAGTTAATCTTTCAGTCACAACGATCTCCCGAATTATCCAGGACATTCTCGGACCTGATCCGGGGCGATCCGTGAAGAAATCTGTAGTTGCGTCATGATAGTCCGGGAAGAAATCCGTAGTTGCACCATGATAGTCCGGGAAGAAATCCGTAGTTGCGTCATGATAGTCCGGGAAGAAATCCGTAGTTGCGTGATGATAGTCCGGGAAGAAATCCGTATTTGCGTCATGATAGTCCGGGAAGAAATCCGTAGTTGCGTCATGATAGTCCGGGAAGAAATCCGTAGTTGCGTCATGATAGTCCGGGAAGAAATCCGTAGTTGCGTCATGATAGTCCGGGAAGAAATCCGTAGTTGCGTCATGATAGTCCGGGAAGAAATCCGTAGTTGCGTCATGATAGTCCGGGAAGAAATCCGTAGCTGCGTCATGATAGTCCGGGAAGAAATCCGTAGTTGCGTCATGATAGTCCGGGAAGAAATACGTAGTTGCGTCATGATAGTCCGGGAAGAAATCCGTAGTTGCGTCTTGATAGTCCGGGAAAGTCCGTGGTAGTCCGGGACGTCACCGCGGGTGTTTTTCTGTCAAAAACATCTGGGGTGAACCGGGACGCTCCTGGGTGGAAGCCTAGTCCTGGATGATGCGGAGTGGCCCTTGATAATCCTAGCTAATCCTTAGTATTACCAGCTTTGGTGTGACTAGCATAAGGAAAGTCCTGCTAGAAGTTAAAGAAGGTCCAAGTAAAGTTAATCTCAAAGTTAAAACTTTTATTCATGAAAGGAATTTTACATTTTACACATAACTGGTATACAAAGTGAAAGAAATGCTGAAGACACACATACTATCGACAATTTGATAATTTTAAGTAAGACAAATATACATTATTTACATATGAATTCTTCCAATTCAGCAGTATCATCATATCAAGAGCTCTAGCAATGTACAGGTTTGAGATATAAATTATAAGGAATTTGTGAAAAGTTAACAAGCTTGTTAACCAGGAGAGAAATTATATGATTATTACAATCATGAATTATGTCAGTAGATAAAGCATCGTAATATACAACACTAAAAGCAATATAGATGGTTCTTGTAAGATAAGAAGAATTATTTAATGAGAAAGATCTCATTCTTTGTATTAAGTCATTTTTTTAAAACATTTATTACTGAGAGCTATAATCATATCGCAGAAAATAAGAGACGAGTTTAAGAATGCTTAAGCCTAGTATACTTAAATGGATATTCTATTCGGAAAATACTCATAAAATCAATCGTTCACATACGAAAAAAAGATACTATTGTCTATTTCCATCTTAATAGTAGGTGACTAGGTCAGAGGCATTGAATCTTCAGTCATTAAACCTAATCTGTAAGGAATTCATTTCTCGTTTCGTGGTTATTTAAGGAGAGGGATTAATCAGATAGAATGGTTATTGCCCCTATAAGAACCCTTTGGAGTTCCTCAGTCATGAGTCTTGGGTTTTATAGACAGATGCCAAACTATTTATGACATATGTTTATGACCTTTGTCCATGATCTTCGTCTCGTGTCTGTTGCTGCTGGCGTTGCGTGGATTTTATTTATATTGCTACAGAAATCGTGGCTTTGTTTTATTGCAGCAGAAACCCTAGGTAAGTTATATTACTGTAAAAACTGTAGCTTTATCATATGGCTGCAGAAACTGTAGCTTCATTAGAAACCCTAGCTAAGTTATATTGCTGTAAAAACTGTAGCTTTATCATATGGCTGCAGAAACTGTAGCTTCATTAGAAACCCTAGCTAAGTTATATTGCTGTAAAAACTGTAGCTTTAACATATGGCTGCAGAAACTGTAGCTTCATTAGAAACCATAGCTAAGTTATATTGCAGTAAAAACTGTAGCTTTGTTATATTGCTGCAGAAACTGTAGCTTCATTTTATTGTTACAGAAACTGTAGCTTTATAATATTGCTGTAAAAACTGTAGCTTTGTTATATTGCAGCAGAAACCACAGCTAAGTTATATTGCTGTAAAAACTGTAGCTTTATTATATTGCAGCAGAAATCACAGCTAAGTTATATTGCTGTAAAAACTGTAGCTTTATTATATTGCTGCAGAAACCATAGCTAAGTTATATTGCTGTAAAAACTGTAGCTTTATTATATTGCAGCAGAAACCATAGCTAAGTTTTATTGCTGTAAAACCTGTAGCTTTATTATATTGCAGCAGAAACCATAGCTAGGTTATATTGCTGTAAAAACTGTAGCTTTATTATGTTGCAGCAGAAACCATAGCTAAGTTATAATGCTGTAAAAACTGTAGCTTTAATATATTGCTGCAGAAACCATTTTTTATTGTATTGCAGCAGAAACCTTAGCTAAGTTATATTGCCGTAAAAACTAGCTTTATTGTATTGCTGCAGAAACTGTAGCTTCATTTTATTGATACAGAAACTGTAGCTTTATAATATTGCTGCAGAAACCATTTTTTATTGTATTGCAGCAGAGGCCATAGCCAAGTTATATTGCTGTAAAAACTGTAGCTTTATTATATTGCAGCAAAATCGTAGCTATATTATATTGCTGCAGAAACCGTAGCTTTATTATATTGTTCCAGAAATTATAGCCTTATTATCTTTCTTGTTATATTGCTACAGAAACTGTAGCTTTCTTATATTTCTGCAGAAACCGTAGCTTTTTTATATTGCAGCAGAAACTGTAGCTTTGTTATATTTCTGCAGAAACCGTAGCTTTTTTATATTGCTGCAGAAACTGTAGCTTTGTTATATTGCTACAGAAACTGTAGCTTTCTTATATTTCTGCAGAAACCGTAGCTTTTTTATATTGCTGCAGAAACTGTAGCTTTGTTATATTGCTACAGAAACTGTAGCTTTGTTATATTTCTGCAGAAACCGTAGCTTTTTTATATTGCTGCAGAAACTGTAGCTTTGTTATATTGCTACAGAAACTGTAGCTTTCTTATATTTCTGCAGAAACCGTAGCTTTTTTATATTGCTGCAGAAACTGTAGCTTTCTTATATTGCTACAGAAACCATAGCTTTGTTATATTGCTACAGAAACTGTAGCTTTATTATATTGCTGCAGAATCTATAGTTTTGCCATATTTCTGTAGAAACCGAGGCTCTTGTGTCTTTGAGACGGAAAACAGTATTTTAACACACTGAAAATACCCTACTTTCAAAACATCTCTTATGTCTTTTGGACAGAAAACAGTATTTTAATACACTGAAAAAAATTCTACTTTCAACACATCTCAATATGATTTTTGGACAGATATCAGTATTTTAACACTGAAAAAAAACTGCTTTCAAAACAAGTATAATTTATGAACGGAAAGCAGTATTTTAAAACAATAAAAAGTCCCTACTTTCAAAACAAGAATAGATTTAGGACAGATATCAGTATTTTGACATACGGAAAATTCCCTACTACTTTCACAACATCTCTTCTGTCTTTTGGACAGATGTCAGTATTTCAACACACTGAAAAAACTATTTTCAAAACATATATAACTTTTGGACGGAAAACACTATTTTAACACATTGAAAATGCCATACCTTCAAAATATCTCTTCTATTTTTGGACGGAAAACAGTAATGTAACACACTATAAATACTACTCTCAAACTTTCAAAACATCTCTTCTGTCTTTTGGACGGAAAGCAATATTTTAACACAGTGAAAAGGCCCTACTTTCAAAACATCTCTTCTGTCTTTTGGACGGAAACCAGCATTTTAACACACTGAAAAAAAAGACTCATAACAACTCTTCTGTCTTTTGGACGGCGAGCAGTATTTTAACACACTGAAAAGACCCTACTTTCAAAACATCTCCATATGTCTTTTTGGACAGATATCAGTATTTTAACACACTGGAAAAAACATACTTTCAAAATATATATAACTTTTGGACGGCAAACAGTATTTTAACATACTGAAAAGACCCTACTTTCAAAACATCTCTATGTCTTTTGGACAGATACCAGTATTTTAACACAATGAAAAAAAAACTGCTTTCAACAAATCTCTTCTGAGTTTTGGACAGATAACAGTATTTTAAAACAATGAAAAGACCCTACTCTCAAAACATCTCATATGTCTTTTTGGACAGATAACAGTATTTCAACACACTGAAAAAACTGCTTTCAAAACATCTCTTATAACTTTTGGACAGATATCAGTATTTTAAAACACTGAGAAGACTCTACTTTTAAAACATCTCTTATGTCTTTTGGATAGATATCAGTGTTTTATCACACTTAAAAAACGACTTTCAAAACATATATAACTTTTGAACGAAAAACAGTGTTTTAACACACTGACAGAACCCTATATAACTTTTGGACGGAAAACAGTATTTCAACACTGAAAAGACCCTACTTTAAAAACATCTCTTCTGTCTTTTGGACGGAAAACAGTATTTTAACACACTGAAAAGACCCTACTTTCAAAACATCTCTTCTGTCTTTTGGACGGAAAACAGTATTTCAACACACTGAAAAAAAACTATTTTCAAAGCATCTCTTCTGTCTTTTGGACGAAAAACAATATTTCAACACTGAAAAAAAACCTCCTTTATAAACATCTCTTATGTCTTTTGGACAGATATTAATATTTCAACAGCGAAAAGACCCTACTTTCAAAGCATCTCTTCTGTCTTGTGGACGGAAAGCAATATTTCAACCCCCTGAAGAAGAAAAACACGTTTATCAGTCACTATTCCCAGCTCCTCTTGGAGCGCTACAGAGCGTAACCCATGACAGCATCATCCATCAGCCTTACCAATGTCATCAATGAGGGCAATAGTACCACCCACATCAATATGGAGGAAACGACCACTGTCTCTGTGGGAAGATAAAAGTCAATTGAAATTTCATTTATTGATGTAACAAATAGTTTTTTTTTTTTTTTTTTTTTTTTTTTTTTTTTTTTTTTTTTTAAGGAAACTCGAATTGGAAGGTATTTTTAGTAGGGTAATTTTATTTCTAAGAATATTGATTTTGATTCTGGCTCAAAGTTTTGTTTTTTATTGAATGGAAAAGAGTGAATGTCGATATAATTAGCTTTATGGTTGTTTTTGTCATTGTTTAAATAGTTGTTACTGATTCTAAATTGCTACAGTATATATATATATATATATATATATATATATATATATATATATATATATATGTTTATATATACATATATATATGTATATATTCTTATACATATATATATATATATATATATATATATATATATTTATATATATTCTTATATATATATATGTATACATAAATATGAATATACATGTACATAATGTATATATACATGTATATACTAATATTTACATATATATATATATATATATATATATATATATATATATATATATATATATATATGTATGTATATATACACATAAATACATATACATATCAAAATGTATTTAACTATTTTTAATAGAATAAACAGCGATCATTTACATTAAAATAAATCTAATTCGCCATGAAAAAAAAACTTTTATTAAATCTATTTACATCCAAACAAGAGACTTACGGCCATTATTCCTCTTGGGTTTCTTATTCGCCACATCTTTGCCTCCTGTTCCCAAAGCACTTGGAGAAGACTCCTTCTTATTCGAGGACGAGCCAAAACCGGCAAATCCTCCAAGGTTGAGGTTGACTTCCTTGTTACTATTGCCTTTGGGTATGTTTGGAGCGGACTGGGAGTTGGAGGAGGGACCGAGGTTTGATGGTGAGGAGGAGGAGGAGGAGGAAGAAGATGAAGATGCTGAGGAAGAAGAAGAAGAAGAAGAGGAGGAGGGGAAAGATGAGGATGCTGAAGATGAAGATGAACCTGGAGCTGCTTGAGAGAAGGAGGAAGAAGATGAGGAGAATGATGGAGAAGAACCAGATGAGGAAGAACCAGATGGAGATGAACCAGATGAGGAAGAACCAAATGATGGAGATGAACCAGAGGAGGGAGAACCAAATGATGGAGAAGACCCAGATGAGGAAGAACCAAATGATGGAGAAGACCCAGATGAAGAGGAGCCAGATGAAGAGGAGCCAAATGATGAAGAGGAGAGAGAGGAAGATGAGCCAGAGCTGGATGAAGATGGAAACGAGGACGTGGATCCTAGCCCTCCGCTAAGACCATTTCCAGTGGGTGGCAATCCAGACTGCAGAAGCGACCCTTGCGACGAAGAGCTGGAACTCCCCGCGAAGGAGTTGATACTGCTGGATCCTCCGGAGTTGAGGGTGCTTCCAGAGTCAGATGGCACTACGGGTGAACCTACTGGAAGGCTTCCAGGGAGGCTTCCAGGTGGACGTCTAGAAGGGCGAGGTCGAGTGCTTCCAGTGTTGCTGGAACCTTGAAACTGGATCGTGTGGTCCGTATTCAGCGTCCCGTGGGATATGCTCGAGGGGGAGTTTTCCGTGTTGATACTGGAATGAGAGTTGTACACGTTTCCATTGAAGGGCTGGAGAAGAGACTGCCCGACCCCAGTACCCCTAGGTGGGTTTCCCGGGGGGTTTTCGGGTGCGGGGCTGGGCCCTTCGACGCTTATTGGCTGCAGGAGGCCACCGGGGCGTTTGGCTACAGTGCCTGGAAGAGGAAACAAACTCGTTACATTCATGTCTTTGATTTTATCAATCGTTAGCTAAAACATGAAATATTTCATGTCCTTAGCTAAGGAGGTCTTTTGATTTTATCAATTTGAAGCTAAAGCATAAAATATTTCATTTCCTTAACTGAGGAGGTCTTTTGATTTTATCAATTCTAAGCTAAAATATAAAATATTTCATGTCCTTAGCTAAGGAGGTCTTTTGATTTTATCAATTCTAAGCTAAAATATAAAATATTTCATTTCCTTTGGTAACGAGGTCTCTGATTTTATCAATTCTAAGCTAAAATATAAAATATTTCATGTCCTTAGCTAAGGAGGTCTTTTGATTTTATCAATTCTAAGCTAAAATATAAAATATTTCATGTCCTTAGCTAAGGAGGTCTTTTGATTTTATCAATTCCAAGCTAAAATATGAAATATTTAATTTCCTTAGGTAACGAGGTCTCTGATTTTATCAATTCTAAGCTAAAATATAAAATGTTTCATTTCCTTAGGTAACGAGGTCTCTGATTTTATTAATTCTAAGCTAAAATATAAAATATTTCATTACCTTAGCCAAGGAGGTCTTTTGATTTTATCAATCCTAAGCTAAGACATAAAATATTTCATTTTCTTAGCTAAGGAGGTCTTTTGATTTTATCAATCCTAAGCTAAGACATAAAATATTTCATTTCCTTAGCTAAGGAGGTCTTTTGATTTTATCAATCCTAAGCTAAGACATAAAATATTTCATTTCCTTAGCTAAGGAGGTCTTTTGATTTTATCAATCCTAAGCTAAGACATAAAATATTTCATTTCCTTAGCTAAGGAGGTCTTTTTATTTTATTCAATTCTAAGCTAAAATATAAAATATTTCATTTCTTTAGCTAAGGAGGTCTTTTGATTTATCAATTCCAAGCTAAAATATAAAATATTTCATGTCCTTAGCTAAGGAGGTCTTTTGATTTTATCAATTCCAAGCTAAAATATAAAACATTTCATTTCCTTAGGTAACGAGGTCTCTGATTTTATCAATTCCAAGCTAAAACCTAAAATATTTAATTTCCTTAGCTAAGGAGGTCTTTTGATTTTATCAATTCTAAGCTAAAACATAAAATATTTTATTTCCTTAGCTGAGGAGGTCTTTTGATTTTATCAATTTGAAGCTAAAACATAAAATATTTCATTTCCTTAGCTGAGGAGGTCTTTTGATTTTATCAATTTTAAGCTAAAATATAAAATATTTCATTTCCTTAGGTAACGAGGTCTCTGATTTTATCAATTTTAAGCTAAAATATAAAATATTTCATTTCCTTAGGTAACGAGGTCTCTGATTTTATCAATTCTAAGCTAAGATATAAAATATTTCATTACCTTAGCCAAGGAGGTCTCTGATTTTATCAATTTTAAGCTAAAATATGAAATATTTCATTTCTTTACCTAAGGAGGCTTTTTGATTTTATCAATCGTAAGCTAAAACATAAAATATTTCATTTCCTTAGCTGAGGGCGTCTTTTGATTTTATCAATCGTAAGCTAAAACATAAAATACTTTATTTCCTTTCCTTAGCTAACGAGGTCTGATTTTATCTCTTTTAAGCTAAAACGTAAAATATTTCATTTCCTTAGCTGAGAGCGTCTTTTGATTTTATCAATTCTAAGCTAAAACATAAAATATTTCATTTCTTTAGCTAAGGAGGTCTTTTGATTTTATCAATTCTAAGCTAAAATATAAAATATTTCATGTCCTTAGCTGAGGGCGTCTTTTGATTTTATCAATTGTAAGCTAAAATATTAAAATAGTTCATTTCTTTAGCCACCGAGGTCTGATTTTATCAATCTTAAGCTTATAGCATCTTACTTTTCTAACTAGGGTTGTAGATTAGCAAGTAGTAGTAGTAGGAATGATAATAATAATAATAATAATAATAATAATAATAATAATAATAATAATAATAATAATAATAATAATATATTAAAGGTTTACTCAGAGAAAAAATAATAAGACTGGCATGCAGTTTTTGCAATCGAGCTACATGCTGTATTATTATTATTATTATTATTATTATTATTATTATTATTATTATTATTACTTGCTAATCTACAACCCTAGTTGGAAAAGCAGGATGTTTTAAGCCCAGTGGCCCCAACAGGGAAAATAGCCCAGTAAGGAAAGGAAACAAGGGAAAAAATAAAGTATTTTGAGAGCAGTAATAACATTAAAATAAATATTTCCTATATAAACTATAAAAACTTTAACAAAGACTTAAGAGTTAGTGTAACATCGGATGAGAATTTGTGATTTAAAATCAGGTCGCTAAAATTCTCTACTGAATTTTCAGTCGTAAGAAGTCTTCAGTGAAGAAAAAAATAATGATTTTGAATTATATTTAGTTTCAGTCAGTCTTAGACATTTGTATATTATTATTTAAAGCTAACCTACAACCCTAGTTGGAAAATTAGGATGCTATAAGCCCTATGGCCCCAACAGAGAAAAATAGCCCAATGAGGAAAGGAAACAGATAAATAGACTATAAGAGAATTAATGAACAATCAAACTATTTTAAGAGCAGTAATAGATTTGGTAACATCCCTGAATGAACGCCAGACTGGGGGTTCGAGTCCCGCTCAAACTCAATAGTTTCTTTAGGCGCTGCAACCTCACCATCCTTGTGAGCTAAGGATGGGAGGTTTGGGGAGCCTATAGGTCTATCTGCTGAGTCATCAGCAGCCATTGCCTGGCCCTCCTTGGTCATAGCTTGAATGGAAGGGGGCTTGAGCGTGATCAAATGTATATATAGACAGTCTCCAGGGCAATATCCTGCTTGATAGGGCAATGTCACTGTCCCTTGCCTCTGCCATTCATGAGCGGACTTTAAACCTTTAGACAGAGCAATTTTTTATAAATAAGTTTCTCTGAACAATTACAATATATATCTTAAAATTTTGTATTATACTCCAAAGTAAAACATAAATATAGTATGGAAAACATTCAAAATTGCTACAGCCAGTTGAGATAAAAAGATTTGAAAAACTAATTTTTTTATAAATAAGTCTCTCTGAAGAATTACAACTATATATCTTATAAATTTTATATTATACTCCAAAGTAAAATATAAATACACAGTAAGAAAAACATTCAAAACTGCTACAACCAGTTGAGATAAAAAGTTTTGAAAAATATTTTTTTTTTATAAATGAGTCTCTCTGAACAATTACAATATATATCTTGAAATTTTGTATTATACTCCAAAGTAAAACATAAATACAGTATGGAAAACATTTAAAATTGCTACAGCCTGTTGAGATAAAATGTTTAGAAAAGATAATTTTTTTTATAAGTCTCTCTGAAGAATTAAAATTATATATCTTAGAATTTTGTATTATGCTCCGAAGTAAAACATAAATACAGTATGATAAACTTAAAAAAATTGCTACAGCCAGTTGAGATAAAAAATTTTGAAAAAATATTTTTTTTTTTTTTTTATGAATAAGTCTCTCTGAACAATTACAATTATATATCTTAAAATTTTGTATTATATTCCAAAGTAAAATATAAATACACAGTATGAAAAACATTCAAAATTGCTACAGCCAGTTGAGATAAAAATATTTGAAAAAAAAAAAAATGAAAAAAATCATAATCACTTCCCTACAAATAACCTGAAATCGTAAGTCGAATTGTTCATGTCAGATGTTGAAATGGCCTGTCAAAGTAAAGTATATTTATCTTGTCACCAGTAAATTATACACGTACATTTTGCATAACCATATTTCCATTTTTAATAAACTTTCTTTTGTAGAGTCTATCTGGCTTCACACACATGCCTCTTATATATACAGTACATACATATGTATGGATATATGAATACTATAGGGGTTAACTACTGCACTGTAATTGTTCAGTGGCCACTTTTCTCTTGGTAAGGGTAGGAGAGACTCTTTAGCTATGGTAAGCAGCTCTTGTTGGAGAAGGACACTCCAAAATCAAACCATTGTTCTCTAGTCCTGGGTAGTGACATAGCCTATGTACCATGGTCTTCCACTGCCTTGGGTTAGAGTTCTTTAGCTTGAGGGTACACTCGAGCACACTATTATATCTTTATTCTCTTCCTCTTGTTTTGTTAAAGTTTTTTATAGTTTATATAAGAGATATTTATTTTAATAATGTTACTCTTCTTAGAATATTTCATTTTAATTTTTTCTCTTCCTCACTGGGCTATTTTCCCTTATGGAGCCCTTGGGCTTATAGCATCTTGCTTTTCCAATTAGGGATATAGCTTAGCTTATAATAGTAATAGTAATAGAACCACAGTGCAAAGTGGAAATGCTAATAATGCCAAGATTAATTAATCAATTAGAATTTTAATATGATGAAATCAATGTCATTCTCTTTTCAACTTTTTGAATATTAAAAAAAATGTTCTCTGGAATTATTAGATGACTTATAAACAAGCGGAATACAAATGAGGGACATCTGAAATATTACTTATTTATATGATATAATATAATTCTAATAATCAAAATTTATTTATTCGAAGTATAAGGATTTGATCGCGATCCATTTTACCCTGTCTTAAATCTTATTAATATTTGATTAATTCCTTTTTGTTGAGTTATGAAACTTTGCGATTAACAGTAACACAGGTTGTTGTTGTTGTAGTTGTAGATTGCCTGCCCCTTGTGGCCAGGCACGGGCTCTTCCAACTCTTGTGGTGCCTTGTGGAGCCCAGTTGAAAGTGTGGTGACCTAATCGCTCTTTGGGGAGTGCGAAGAACATGCCCAAACCATTTCCATCTAGGCTACTCCTTTTATATATATATATATATATATATATATATATATATATATATATATATATATATATATATGTGTGTGTGTGTGTGTGTGTATACTGTATATATTTGTATATATATATATATATGTGTGTTTATATATATATATATATATATATATATATATATATATGTATATATATATATATATATATATATGTATTTGTGTGTACATATGTGTGTATATATATATATATATATATATATATATATATATATATATATATATATATATATATATGTGTGTGTGTGTTATGTTAATATATATATAAATATATACATATATATTTATGTATATATGAATAAATATATATATACTATATATATATGAATATATATATATATATATATATATATATATATATATATAATATATATATATA
>NC_090752.1:1431633-1441633 GCF_036898095.1 Palaemon carinicauda | reverse complement strand
ATTGATTTGTATCTTCATTCTCATTATAATTCCTTTTTATCAACAATTTGAATAATATTGTCTTTTTAAAACTGTTTTATTATTGTTATATATCTTCATCATTACCTCCGCCAACGAAGTTGTAAGGTGGTTATGTTTTGTGTGTTTATTTGTGTGTGTGTGTGTGTCGTTTTGTGAACAGCTTCCTGGCCACAATTTTAATCGTAGAGTAATGAAATTTGCTGGGATTAACTGTTATGTAAAAAACTAGAAGTGATTAAATTTTGGAAGGTCAAAGGTAGAGGTCAAACGTCAAGGTCGAGGTCGAGGTCACAGTCAAACAAAATACCCAATTCACGTTATCAGCCATAAGTTTTGACATCGTTGTCACAGAGACTTCAAACATGGTTCATATTTGAGTGTATGAAAATCCACGCCAATTAATACATGTTAAGGTCAAAGGTCAAGGTCAAGGTCGAGCATAAAGTCAAGAAATAAGCTGCTGCGGCGGAGGTCTGCGCTCTACCGAGTACCCCTCTTAAAAAAAAAAAAAAACTTTCCATTTAAAAGAATAAAAACAATTTTAGTCACTTAAAATATCTACAGAAAATATGGATTTTGGGAAAACCAGTTCAAATATGCCTTTTGAGTTACTTAGACTTTATAGCGAATAAAACCAATGATTTCACTCTAAAAATAATTTATAGAAAAATAGTAAATTCCATAGATCTATCTTCGATTATCTTAAGTTAAAAGTTGTCGGATTAACTTTGCCTGTTTCCGCAATTTATTTTATTTTATTATGTAATAAGTTATATCCATCATCATCATCATCTCCTACGCCTATTGATTCAAAGTGCCTTGGTTAGCGTTTGCCAGTCGCCTCTATCTTTAGCTTTAAAATTTATACTTCTAAATTCCTCATCTCCAACTTCACGCTTCATAGTCCTCAGCCATGTAGCTCTGGGTCTCCCAACTCTTTTAGTGCCATTTGGAGACCAGTTGAAAGTTTGGTGAACTAATCTCTATTGGAGAATGCGATAAACATGCCCAAAACATCTCCATCCACACCTCACCTTCATCTCATCCACATATGGTACTCGAGTAATCTCTCCTATAGTTTCATTTCTAATCCAGTTGAATGTTTGGTGAACTAATCTCTCTTGGAGAATGCGAAGAGCATGCTCAAACCATCTCCATCCACACCTCACCATGATCTCATCCTCATATAGCACTTGAGTAATCTCTCGTATAGTTTCATTTCTAATCCTGTCCTGCCATTTAACACCCAATATTTTTCTGATGGCTTTGCCCTTAAATCCACAAAATCTTTTAGATACGGGATAATACCGAGACTTCTGAAATTATTGGTCAGACTTATTTTTCAACGAAATGTACCTTCGTGTCGATACGGTGGTTAAACGTTTAAGTTATTGAACATAAAAGTGTAGACAAGGATCAGATGATAATGTTCGACAATTGATCTGATTTACGTACGATGTTGAGCCAAGCTGTAATTTGCTCACAGTTCCATTACGCCGTGATGATGTGATTTTGCAGTTCTTAGCATTTTTATCTTTTTTTTACCTATGCCAACGAAGTTGTGGGAGGTTATTGTTTAGCCCGATGTTTGTATGTTTTTTCTGTTTGTTTGTGAACAACTTCCTGGCCACAATTTTACTCATAGAGTAGTGAAACTTTCAGGGATTAATTGTCATGTTAACACGTGAAAATACTCAAATTTTGAAAGACCTAGGTCAAAGGTCAAGGTCAAAGTTGAACAAAAGGTCCACCGAATTAACCCTATCCTCGAGAAACATAGCTGCTTTGGCGGAGGTCTGCACTCTATGATGTGCTTTTTCTAATCTTCTTTCTAGGAGGTCACAATATTACTCAAAGAGTAGTGAAACTGTCAGTGATTAATTATTATGTTAAGACGCGAAAGTGTTTAAATTTTGTAAGACCTAGGTCAAAGGTCAAGGTCAAAGTTGAACAAAAGGTCGACCGAATTAACCCTATCCTCGAGAAACATAGCTGCCTTGGCGGAGGTCTGCACTCTATGATGTGCTCTTTCTAATCTTCTTTCTAGGAGGTCACAGTTTTACTCATAGAGTAGTGAAACTTTCAGGGATTAATTATGTTAACACGTGAACATATTTCAATTTAGAAAGACCTATGTCAAAGGTCAAGGTCAAAGTTGAACAAAAGGTCCACTGAATTAACCCTATCCTCGAGAAACATAGCTGCCTTGGCGGAGGTCTGCACTTTATGATGTGCTCTTTCTAATCTTCTTTCTAGGAGGTCACAGTGTTACTCATAGAGTAACGAAACTTTCAGTGATTAATTGTTTATTAACATGTGAACATATTACAATTTAGAAAGACTAATGTCAAAGGTCAGGGTCAAGGTCGAGCAAAAGGTCCACTGAATTAACCCTCTCCTCGAGAGAAAAGCGGCCGTGGTGAAGCTCTGCACTCGCAGATTGTTTTTCTAGTCTTCGTGTAAGTGTTGTAATTTTGAAAGACCTAGGTCAAAGGTCAAGGTCAAGGTCGAGCAAAAGGTTCCACTGAATTAACCCTATCCTCGGGAAACAAGCTGCCTTGGCGGAGGTCTGCACTCTATGATGTGCTCTTTCTAATCTTTCTTCTGCTGCCATTGCTACCCAAATTGGTTTTGTAGTTAGGACAATCACCAGCAGTAATCAGAAAACTAGAAACATAGCTGCCTTGGCGGAGGTCTGCACTCTATGATGTGCTTTTTCGAATCTTCTTTCTTCTGCTGCCATTGCTACCAAATTGATTTTGTAATTATGAAATTTAGAGCAGTAATCAGAAAACGACTAATTATAGCTATGCTCTTATATGACATTTCATAGGACTATGAACAGAGTTCGAAGTTGATCAAAAAAAAAAAAAAAATCCTAATTATATTTTCAATGATAAAATTGTCATTTTTAATGTTAAGATAATGAGAATATGAATTTATTGCAAGGGATGGCTTAGAATTATAAGGCTTAAAACGAGGATTGAGTATAATTCTATTGCAAAAGTTGCAGGGCAAGAAGCACTAAGTATATGCTATTTTGACGTCAATATTATTATTATTATTATTATTATTATTATTATTATTATTATTATTATTATTATTATTATTATTATTATCATTATTTATTATTATTATTATCATTATTATTATTATTATTATTATTATTATTATTATTATTATTAGCTAAGCTACAACCCTAGTTGGAAAAGCAGGATGCTATAAACCCAGAGGCTCCAACAAGGAAAATAGCCCAGTGAGGAAAGGAAACAAGGAAATAATAAAATATTTTAAGAACAGTAAAATGTCAAAATAAATATATAATATATAAACTTAAAAAAAAAAAAACTTTAACAAAACAATAAGAAGAGAAATTAAGATAGAATAGTATGCCAGAGTGTACCCTCAAGCAAGAGTAATATAAGGGTAATGAACGAGAAATGATTAAACTTAAGTGGGAGCAAAATCAAAAGTAAATTAATCATAAAGCTGAGCTTAACTACCAACGATTCTCTTTATACACAACACCTCACGAGTCGCTAATGACCAATTGGAGTCGTTAATGCCCGGACATAAATCTTATCTGAGGCATTTATAGATTGCAATCTGGGTGTGATTAAATATTAATATTATATATACAAGAGTTGTTTTTATTCTATTTCTGATGAAGGATTGTTTTAACGAATGTATTATTATTATTATTATTGTTGTTGTTTTTATTATTATTATTATTATTATTATTATTATTATTATTATTATTATTATTATTATTATTAGTGTAGAACAATGGCTGCCTTAGTAGAATTAATTTGGCAGTGTATTTTTTTTTCAATTATTCGAACAATTGAGAAAATAGCAAAGTTAATGCTTTTATTATTATTATTATTATTATTATTATTATTATTATTATTATTATTATTATTATTATTAGCTAAGTTACAACATTAATTGGAAAACCAGGATGCTATAAGCTCGAAGTCTTCAACTGGGAAAAATAGCCCAGTGAAGAAAGTAGGGAATTTTTTATTATTATTATCATTATTATTATTATTTAAGTTTCAACATTAACTGGAAAAGCTGGATGCTATAGGACCAAGGTCTCCAACAGGGAAAAATAGCCCAGTGAGGAAAGGGAAATTATTATTATTATTATTATTATTATTATTATTATTAGCTATGCTACAACCATAATTGGAAAAGCAGGGTGCTATAAGCCCAAGGGTTCTAACAGGGAAAAATAACCCCGTGAGGAAAGAAGGAAAGTTTGATTGAAAGTAATGGCTGCCTCTTTAGCATTAATTTTGCAGTCTTATTTTTTTAAATTATTCGAGCTATTCAAAAAATGGCAAAATTATTATTATTATTATTATTATTATTATTATTATTAGCTTACCTATAACACTAACTGGATAAGCAGGATGCTATAAGCCCAAGGGTTCGAACAAGGAAAAACAGCCCAGTGAGGAAAGGAAATAAAGGAATAAATACATTATAAACGAGAAGTAATGACTAAAAGAATATGAAATATCCTTTAAGATCAGTAACATGGTTAGCACGATAAAACGATTATTACCTCTGCCAACGAAGTTAGAAGGAGGTTATGTTTTACCTCCAGTATGTGTGTTTGTTTGTTAACAGCGTCCTGGTCACAATTTTAATAGTAGAGTAATGAAACTTGCAGGGATTAAGTGTTATGTTAAAAGCTGGAAATGATTACAAGTTTGGAAGATCAAGGTCAAAGGTCAAGGCCACGGTCAAGAAAAATGTCCAATTCACGTAATCAGCCATAGGTTTGGATATCGTTATCACAGAGACTTTAAACTTGGTTCATATTTGAATGTATGGAAATCCATGCCAATTAATACATTTTAAAGTCAAAGGTCGAGGTCAAGGTCAAGCAAAATTTCCAATTCGCGTAATCAACCATAAGTTTCGACATCATTATCACAGAGACTTCAAACTTGGTTCATATTTGAGTGTATGGAAATCCACCCCAACTAATATAAGGTCAAATGTAAAGGTGAAGGTGGAGCAAAAGGTCGAGAAATAAACTGCCGTGGCGGAGGTCTGCTCTCTACCGACTGCCCCTCTAGTTTTAAGTGACTTTTAACCATAACAAAAACCGTAAAAAATCCATTTCAAACCAGATTTTAAAATCTTTACAACCTGATTCATTGATTATCTGCCATTTGCAGAGTAGTAACTTTTTCATCAAACACCAGTTCGTTTAAATGATTCTATCCGAAAAAAAGAAAATATCACTAATGTTTAAAATCGCAATTTATCGTATTTGTAAGTTTTAACTCAAACCTGTACAGCAATTTGCCTCTGAAAATCGAAAGATTGAATCCACAAGCGTAGCCTAACTCTTTGGTTAAGTACTCAATTAGGGAGTCATTCAGTTTATAATGTCGATCACAGCTGTTGTTGATTGAGCCATTATTATTATTATTATTATTATTATTATTATTATTATTATTATTATTATTATTATTATTACTAGCTAACCTACAACACTAATTGGATAAGCAGGATGCTATAAACCCAAGGGTTCCAATAGCAAAAAGTATCCCGGTAAGGAGAGAAGGAAATTATTATTATTATTATTATTATTATTATTATTATTATTATTATTACTAGCTAAGCTATAACCCTAGTTGGAAAAGCAGGATACTATAAGCCCAAGGGACCTAACAGGGAAAATAGCCCAGTGAGGAAAAGAAACAAGGAAAAATAAAATATTTTCAGAACAGTAACATTTGAATAAATATTTCCTATATAAACTATATAATACTTTAACAAAACGAGAGGAAGAGAAATTAGATAGAATAGTGTACCCGAGCGTACCCTCAAGCAAGAGAACTCTAATCCAAGACTTCAAACTTTGGTCATATTTGAGTGTAGGAAAATCCACGCCCAATAATACATGTTAAAGGTTAAAGGTCAAGGTCAAGGTCAAGCAAAATGTCCAATTCACATAATCAACCATAAGTTTGGACATCGTTGTCACATAGACTTCAAACTTTGTTCCTAATTGAATGTATGAAAATCCACGCCAATTAAGACATGTTAATGTCAAAAGTCAAGGTCGAGCAAAAGGTAAAAAATAAGCTGCTTTGGCGGAGGTATGCCCTCTACTGAGTGCCCATCTAGTTAGAAGTATTTCAGAAGTAGGTCTTCTGCAAGCTATTCAACTTTTATATTGACCTGTTTGTTTACATGATTTTAAATTTAATTTCCTTTTATAATTTATTAATGAAAAATGATATCGGCGTCAATGACCTCTGATGTCAGGGTGCCAGAAAACACAAAATCAATCAATCATTTTTATTGCTAAACATCTAAGTAAAATTTATTAGTTAAACAACTAGTTTCTAAATCTTCGGATGAGGTTGCTGATGACTAGTTTATTATTATTATTATTATTATTATTATTATTATTATTATTATTATTATTATGATTATTTGTATTATTATTATTATTATTATTATTATTATTATTTCTATTATTACTATTATTATTATTATCATAATCATTATTATTATTATTACTTATTATTATTATCATAATCATTATTATTATTATTATTATTATTATTATTATTATTGTTGTTGTTGTTGTTGTTGTTTTTGTTATTATCGGCTAAGCTACAACCCTAGTTGGAAAAGCAGGATGCTAAAAGCCCAAGGGCTCCAACAGGAAAAAATACCCTAGTGAGAAAAGGAATTATTATTATTATTATTATTATTATTATTATTATTATTATTATTACCAGCTAAGCTACAACCCTAATTGGAAAAGCAGGATACTAAAAGCCCAAGGGCTCCAACAGGAAAAAATACCCTAGTGAGAAAAGGAAATATTATTATTATCATTATTATTATTATTATTATAATTATTACCAGCTATGCTACAACCCTAATTGGAAAAGCAGGATGCTAAAATCTCAAGGGCTCCAACAGGGAAAAATAGCTCAGAGAGGAAAGGAAATAAGGAAATAAATAAACTACACGAGAAGTAATAAATAGATATTTTTTTTTTAAATAACAACGCTAAAATTAATCTGTCATATAATATATTCAAAACGTGACTGCAATAGGAATGGAAACTGTATAATGAATACTGATGAAATATCCATTGAATGAATAAAGAAGTTTAAGAATAGTGTCCTGCTGACACTATAAGCACCACTATGTCTCTGCAATGATAAGATTCTACCGCTGTGTCGTAGCATCTTTGCACGCTATGCGGTAGAAGATCATTACCTCCGCACACGACGTTGGAAGGAGGTTATTTTTTCGCCCCTGTTTCTGTGTTTCTTTATGTGAGGGTGTGTGTTTGTTTGTGAACAGCTTCCTGGTCAGAATTTTAATCGTAGAGTAATAAGACTTGCAGGGATTAACTATTATGTAAAAAGCTAGGAATGATTAAATTTTGGAAGGTCAAGGTTAAAGGTCAAGGTCATGGTCAAGCAAAGTATCCAATTCACTTAATCAACCATAAGTTTGGACATCGTTATCACAGACTGCCATTTAAAAATCTAGAAATGATTAAATTTTGGAAGGTCAAGGTCAAAGGTCAAGGTCATGGTCAAGCAAAGTATCCAATTCACGTAATCAGCTATAAGTTTGAATATTGGATAGCGTTGTCACACAGACTTCAAACTTGGTTCGTATTTGAGTGTATGAAAATCCACGCCAATTAATAGGCTACATGTTAAGATCAAAGGTCAAGGTCGAGAATAGGCTACCGTGGCGGAGGTCTGCGCTCTACTGGGTACCCCTCTAGTTTTGAATGTATTTCTCATGTGACCCTCTTGTTTACAACTCATGGGAAGATGTTTTATTTATTTATTTTGGTAGCTTCTTAATGGCAGAGGCAAGGGACATAGACAATGCCTTAGAGACTGACCATATTGCTAGGACCAGGGAGAGCCAGGCAATGGCTGCTGATGACTCAGCAAGTAGACCTATAGGCTCCCCCAAACCCTTCAGCTCATAAGGATGATGAGGTTGCAGCGACCAAAGGAACTAACGAGTTTAAGCGGGACTCGAACTCCAGTCTGGCAATCGACTTAAAGACAGTTCGACTTACAGACAATTCGACTTACAGACAAATCGACTTAAAGACAATTCGACTTACAGACAATTTGACTTAAAGACAATTCGACTTAAAGACAATTCGACTTAAAGACAATTCAACTTACAGACAAATTGACTTAAAGACAATTCGACTTAAAGACAATTCGACTTACAAACAACTTCCTGGAACCAATAAAGTTTGTGAATTGAGGACCTGTACAAGGTTAGGTCCAATTGATACGAGAAGGTCCTATTATCCTAAAATAGCGAAGGACATGGCCACAATTATATATAACTCATCCTTCAACATTTAAGAAATAAATGACCTTTCGTGAAACAGTAAAGCGCTTCTGTCAGGATGAAAATATCAGATAAAGATAAGGATAATGAGACCTCTGATTGGGAACGAAGATTATTTCTGTGAGTTATTAGGGAATACATTTTCGATATGATAATATGGGCTTTGCAAAGATCAATTTGTATGCAATGAAGATTGAAAGTCATTGCAAAGAGTAATTTTTGTCTGCAATGAAGATTTAAAGTCATTGCAGAAATAAATTTGTCTGCAATGAGGATATAAAGTCCTTGCAGAAATAAATTTGTCTGCAATGAAGATTTAGGGTCATTGCAAAAATAAATTTTTCTGCGATGAAGATTTAAGGTCTTTGCAGAAATCAATCTGTCTGGAATGAAAATTTTAGGCCATTGCAGAAATAAGTTTGTCTGCAATAAAGATTTAAAGTCATTGCAAAGAGTAATTTTTGTCTGCAGTGAAGATTTAAGGCCCTTGCAGAAATAAATTTGTCTGCAATGAAGATTTAAGGTCATTGCAGAAATAAATTTGTCTGCAATGAAGATTTAAGGTCATTGCAAAAATAAATTTGTTTGCAATGAAGATTTAAGGTCCTTGCAAAAATAAATTTGTCTGCAATAAGGATATAAAGTCATTGCAGGTATGACCTTGTCTGCAATAAAGATTTAAGGTCCTAGCAGAAATAAATTTGTCTGCAATGAAGATTTTAGGTCCTTGCAAAAATAAATTTGTCTGCAATAATGATATAAAGTCATTGCAGATATGAGTTTGTCTGCAATAAAGATTTAAGGTCCTAGCAGAAATGAATTTATCTGCAATGAAGATTGAAAGTCATTGCAGAAATAAATTTGTCTGCAATGATGATTTAAGGTCCTTGCAGAAATAAATTTGTCTGCAATGAAGATTTAAGGTCCTTGCAGAAATAAATTTGTCTGCAATGAAGATTTAAGGTCCTTGCAGAAATAAATTTGTCTGCAATGATGATTTAAGGTCCTTGCAGAAATAAATTTGTCTGCAATGAAGATTTAAGGTCCTTGCAGAAATAAATTTGTCTGCAATGAAGATTTAAGGTCATTGCAAAAATAAATTTGTCTGCAATGAAGATTTAAGGTCCTTGCAGAAATGAATTTGTCTGCAATGAAGATTTAAGGTCCTTGCAGAAATAAATTTGTCTGCAATGAAGATTTAAGGTCCTTGCAAAAATAAATTTGTCTGCAATGAAGATTTAAGGTCATGGCAAAAATAAATCTGTCTGCAATGAAGATTTAAGGTCATTGCAGAAATAAATTTGTCTGCAATGAAGATGTAAGGTCATTGCAGAAATAAATTTGTCTGCAATGAAGATGTAAGGTCATTGCAGAAGTAAATTGGTCTGCAATGAAGATTTAAGGTCCTTGCAAAAATAAATTTGTCTGCAATGAAGATTAAAGGTCATTGCAAAAATAAATTTGTCTGCAATGAAGATTTAAGGCCATTAAAAAAATAAATTTATCTGCAATGAAAATTTAAGGCCATTGCAGAAATAAATTTATCTGCAATGAAGATTTAAGGCCCTTGCAAAGATAAATTTGTCTCCAATGAAGA
>NC_090752.1:1414133-1416633 GCF_036898095.1 Palaemon carinicauda | reverse complement strand
AAATATATGATGATATTTAATCAGTTTGAGATTCAATTACACTATCATATCCACTATTTTTAGCTAAGATTATGTGAAAAGAGCCAATATACAATATCATAAAATAATGCTCATTTATAACAAAGAGCTCAAAAATGTTCTAAGAACAGTAACATTAAAATAAATCCATCTATAAATATTTGATGATATTTAATAAGTTTGAGATTCAATAACACTATCATATCCACTATTTATAGCAATGATTATCCGAAATTTATCCGAAATGAACCAATATACAATATCATAAAATAACGCTCATTTATAACAATGAGCTCAAAGACTACTTTTTTCCTTGAGTTTTATGACCATGAAGAATGCATTGCATGCATTATATTAGAAATATTGTCTCCAAGAAGACACTGATATTCTTAAAATATGATTTACATTTTTAAGGTCATGTTGAAGTGGGAATAAGTTTACTGTTCTTGAAATATTTTATTTTAATTGTTAATTATTTGTCTTGTAGTTTATTTGTTTCCTTGCTTCCTTTCCTCACTGGGTTATTTTCCATGTTGGGGCCCTCGAGGTTATAGCATGCTGCTTTTCCAACTATGTTTGTAGCTTAGCAAATAATAATGATAATGATGATGATAATAATAATAATAAAAATAATAATAATAATAATAATAATATTATTATTATTATTAATAATAATAATATTATTATTATTATTATTATTAATAATAATAATAATAATAATAATAATAATAATAATAATAATAATAAAAATGATATTAATAATAATGATAATAATGATAATAATGATAATAATAATAATAATGAAAATAATAAAAATATAATAATAATAATAATTATTATTATTATTATCATTATTATTATTATTATTATTATTATTATTATTATTATTATTATTACTTCTTTTAATAGCGAAGCAATTCGTACTTGCCAATATATACGTAATTCATTCATTCATAGCTCTCGAAACTTGAATATCTGTAGAATTAAAATCCTTTTTAATTTGAGGTAAGGGGAGACAGTACCCCGTATTGTCTTATCCTAAAAAATAGCAAATAAGACCTTGAATTAACATCATTATTCATTTTGAATGGGATTAATCTTGACATAGTTTTATTCCAACTTTGAATAGGTATACCTTAGCTTTCGAGCGATGTCCGCTCTATATTCAAGCCGTAGTTTGCGTGTTAATAATCTTATAATTACTGATGTCGAAAGGCGAGTTCAAATCATGAACTAAAATGGAACTTTTGGTGACTGTGAAAGACTTGTTAGAAATGTCAAGTTGAAGGTCAATTGGCTTTAGTAAGATATGTATGTATGTATGTATGTATGTACAGTATGTATGTATGTATGTATGTATGTAAGAAGTGGAGAATAGATCCTAGATTACTTGTTTTAGTGTTTTGCTTCTGTGTAACGTTTCAACATACTCAAGGTATTTATATATACATATATATATATATATATATATATATATATATATATATATATATATATAATATACATATATATAATGTATATATATATATATATATATATATATATATATATATATATATATATATATATATATATATATAAAATTGCATTTCATAACGTAAAATTACATTACATTTCATATCAACTTTACATTATATTTCATAACATTACATTTCATAACATAACATTACAATCCATAACATAACATTACATTGCATTAAATATCATAATAGCATTGCATTACATTTCATAACAACATTACATTACATTACATAAAATAACATTACATTGCATTAAATTTCTTAATAACATTGCATTATATTTCATAACAACGCAATGCATTTCATAACAACATTAAATTACATTCCATAACAATATTAAATTACATTTCATAGCAGTTTTACATGACATAATAGCATTGCATTTCATAACAACATTAAATTACATTTCATAACAACATTACATTATATTACATAACAACATTGCATACATTTCATAACACCATTACATTACGTTTTATAAACCCATTACATTAAATTTCATATCAACATTACAGTACACACGATTTCATAATCTAACATTACATTGCATTAAATTTCGTAACATTACATTACATTTCATAACAGCATTACATTACATTTTATAACAACATTAAATTACATTTCATAACAACATTACTTTACATTACATAACATTTCTTTACATTTCATAACGACATCACATTGCATTTCCTAATAACATTAATTTACATTTCATAACAACATTACATTACATTACATAATAAAATTGCATTATATTTTATAGCATCACAATGCATTTCATGACAACATTGAATTAAATTTTATAACAACATTACATTTCATGAGAACATTACATTTCATTTCATAACATCATCACATTACATTTCATTTCATAACATCATCACATTACATTTCATAACATTACATTGCATTAAATTTCATAACATAACATTGCATTAAATTTCATGACAACATGACATTAC
>NC_090752.1:1391633-1409133 GCF_036898095.1 Palaemon carinicauda | reverse complement strand
AAAAACGTGAATGACCAAGGTGCATGTTAGTAGTTTTACTAGATTTCTTTACATTGCAATAAAGTTATTATATCTAGTATTTCTAAATACTGATATTAAATGAAAAGCCCTAAAAGGAATATGCTAGTGTTTAGTTCGGCGCATGATATTTTCAAAGTTTTCAGACAAATAAAAAAGGTGCATGCTAGTAGTTTTAATGATTTCCTTTCTACTGCAACGTAGTTATTAAATATATTTTCTACAAGTAATGACATTCAATAATAAAAAAAAAATAAAAGATATATATACTATGTTTAGTATAGGCTATATGTTTCATACACATAAAAAATCATTCGGTAATATGAATCACAAGGATGATGAGGTTGTAACGACCAAAGGAACTAACAAGCTTGAACGGGACTCGAACCCCAGCCTGGCATTCATCAGTTAGGGGACGTTACCACATAGGCTACCATAAGAAACCTGGATCTTTGCTAAGACAGCCTCTATAACGTTTACAATGCTTCCAGGAGGCTTAAAAGATTAATATTATTAATTCCATAATTATGATACGCAATTTGTCATCGCTATATCAGTCCTCTATGATCCAATCTCTTCTTTCTCAAGCAGCTTCAGTTAGAGTTCTCTTGCTTGAGGGTACACTCGGGCACACTATTCTATCTTATTTCTCCTCTTGTTTTGTTAGAGTTTTTTTTTTATATAGTAAATATTTATTTTAATGTTGTTACTGTTCTCAAAATATTTTATTTTTCCTCGTTTCCTTTCCTCACTGGGCTATTTTCCCTGTTGGAGCCCCTGGGCTTATAGCATCCTGCTTTTCCAACTAGGGTTGTAGCTTAGCAAGTGATGATAATAATAATAATAATAATAATAATAATAATAATAATAATAATAATTTTCCTAAACTTTCAATTAAAGGTTTAAAGGCCGCTCATGAATGACAGAGGCAAGGGACAGTGACATTGCCCTATCAGGCAGGACAATGCCCTAGAGCGCCCAAGCCCCCTCTCCCCCTAACATAGAACCAAGGAGGGCCAGGCAATGGCTGCTGATGACTCAGCAGATAATAATAACTAAACAAGCTGTAAACAAAAACAACATGAAAATACTTAGCAAAACATTCAGTTAGAAGATTAAAAAAAAAACTGAATGTTAAACAGGATATTCTCAATACCATGATAATAGTACACAACTTCTTCAATTCAGAAATATAATAAACCTTTTGAATATTAAGATAAAATTATTAATTCCATTATACTGATGCACAAATTACTATTGTAAATCAGTCTTTATCATCTTTCCCAAGTAGCTTCTCAAAGTTGCGTATCAGGGATTATAGCAAATTCTTTTTAGTGAGGCAGATTGGCACCGACTCGTAGGGGGTGCCCTTTTAGCTCAGAAAAATTACCTGATCGCTGATTGGTTAGATAAGATAATTCTAACCAATCAGATGGCAGGAAACGTTTCCGAGCTAAAAGGGCACCGCTGAGAGTCGGTGCAAATGCGCCTCATTAAAAAAATTGAGTTTAGTTGGAAGTGCGTGTTTAAGAAGGCCGGAAATAAGGCTATTTGTTTGGAGTAGGATAATGAGAATGATTTCCTGTCAAGAGTGTCACGTGAATTGGTTTTTATTGCAAGCGCTTGAGGATGAAACTTTTCTTATTATTTTCAAAATTAATATTTTGTTTATCAAGAATTATGTGGGAAAAATTAGCACGCATTAATCTAAGTCTGAAGTCACTTAATCTAAGTCAGAAGTCAGTGGCAAGATTATTCCAGAAATTTTTTCTTACTATTTTCAGAATTAATATTCTATTCATAAAAAATGATGTGGGAAAATTAGCACGCAAGTTCTTAGCATTTGCAAAATTAATATCTTATTTATCAACAATTATGTGGGGAAAATTAGCAAGCATTAATCTAAGTCTAAAGTCACTGGCAAGATTATTTCAGAAAATTTGTCTTATTGTTTTAAAAATTGATATTTTATTTAGCAAAATCATGTGGGAAAATTAGCACGCATCATTTAAACTTAAAATCATTAGCAAATTATGTGAGAATAATAAGCAGGCATTAGTTAAGTCTGAATTCATTGTCAAGATTATTTCAAAAAAAATTTCTCATTATTTTCAAAATTATTATATTTGTCAAGAATTATGTGGAAAAATTAGCACGCATTAATCTAAGTCTGAAATCACTGGCTAGAATATTTCAGAAAACTTTTCTTATTGTTTTCAGAATTAATATTATATTCATGAAGAATCATGTGGGAAAATTAGCACGCATTAATCACTGGCAATAATATTAGAATAAATGTTTTAGCATTTGCGAAATTAATATCTTATTTATCAAGAATAATATGGGAAAATTAGCACGCATTAATCTAAGTCTGAAATCACTGGCAAGAATATTTCAGAAAACTTTTCATATTATTTTCAAAATTAATATTTTATTTATCAAGAATTATGCGGAAAAATTATCACGCATTAATCTAATTCAGATATTACTGGCAAAAGTATTCTAAAAGAAAAGTTTGAAGGAAACTTTTATTATTATTTTCAAAATTAATATTCTATTTCTTTATTTCCTTTCCTCACTGGGCTATTTTTCCCTATTGGAGCCCTTGGGCTTATAGCATCTTGCTTTTCCAACTGGGGTTGTAGCTTGGCTAGTAATAATAATAATAATAATAATAATAATAATAATAATATGGGGGAAATTAGCACGCATTAATCGAAGTCCGAAGTCACTGGCAAGAATATTTTTTAAAATATCTTGGAAGAAAACTTTGTATCATTTTTAAAATACATATTTTATTACCAAAAATCTTGTAGCAAACTGAGCTTGCATGAATATTGATTCATTTTGCTTTACTTACTTTAAAGGCTGTTTTCCTGGACCTGTTACACATTAAAATCCTGTGGCCATACAGGAACTACAAGATCTGCCGTATACAGTCTTGGGTATTTAGAGTGTTAAACAGCGTATTCTCTTGCTTGAGGGTTCACTCGGTCACACTGTTCTATCTTATTTCTCTTCCCCTTGTTTTGTCAAGTTTTTATAGTTTATATAGGAAATATTTATTTTAAAGTTGTTACTGTCTTAAAATATTTTATTTTTCCGTATTTCTTTTCCTCACTGGGATATTTTCCCTGTTGGGGCCCATGGGCTTATAACATCCTGCTTTTCGAACTAGGGTTGTAGCTTAGCAAGTAATCATAATAATAAATAATAATAATAATAATAATAATTCTGGGTTAATCGATAACCCACATTATCGAAGCACTTTAAAAACAACAGTCTTCAAATTGGTAACGTCTCTGCCTGGCGTTTGCCAGACGGGCGTTCGAGTCCCGCTGAGACTCATTAGTGCCTTTAGTGTCTGCAACCTTACCATCCTTGTGAGCTAGGGTTGGGGGTTTTGGGGAAGCCTATAGGTCTATCTATTTAGTCATCAGCAGCCATTGTCTGACCCTCCCTGCTCCTAGCTTGGGTGGAGAGGGGGTTTTGGCGCTGATCATATAATATATGGTCATTCGCTATGGCATTGTCCTGCTCGATAGGGCAATGTCACTGTCCCTTGCCTCTGCCATTCATGAGCGACCTTTAAACCTTTATGATAATTTCACCATAAAGTTGCAAACTCAATCATAACAGTACTAAACTTTAACCATAAATATCTATCTGTTGAGTCATCAGCAGCCATTTGCCTGGCCCTCCCTGGTCCTAGCTTGGGTGGAGAGGGGGCTTGTGCGCTGATCATATGAAATAAGGTCAGTCTCTAGGGCATTGTCCTGCTCGATAGGGCAATGTCACCGTCCCTTGCCTCTGCCATTCATGAGCGACCTTTGAACTTTTATGTTAATTTCACCATAAAGTTGCAAACTTAATCATAATAATACTAAATTCTAACCATCAATATCAATTTATCTACTTGCTGTTCACTAAAGATCAGTTTTGGAATCTCGGTGGAAAATGAAGTACAAAAAATTAACCTTGAAACCTACAAAAGCATAATAGTCTCCATATTTATTTTGGTGTTGTTACTGTTCTTAAAATATTCTATTTTTCCTTTGTTTCCTTTCCTCACTGAGCTACTTTCCCTGTTGGAGCCCCTGGGCTTATAGCATCGTGCTTTTTCAATTAGGGTTGTAGCTTAGCAAGTAATAATGATAATAATAATAATGATAATTCCGTGTTAATAGTCAAACTCACATTATCGAAGTAATTTGAAAATAAGAAAGTCTTCAAGTTAAAAAGTATCTTTTCCTCTCCTAATATTAATTTTATCAAAAGCTTGTAGACTTAATCATAACCATACTAAATTCGAACAATAAATATCAATTTGCCTACTCCGTATTCACCTAAAACCAGTTTTGGAATCTCGGCGACAAATGAAGTACAAAAATTAACCTTGAGACCAATAAAAGCATAATAATCTCCATTTATAAAACATGTAAAGCTAAATCTAATTCAAAATCACTTTTATAAAACCACATGAGCATTGACCTTCGCGTGAATTGATTCCAATAATACTCCCGAATAGGAACAAGAAAAACCTTTTAAGAGAAGATTTCCAGTTGAGAAGAAATCGTTTAATGGGGGAATCAACTACTAATTTCTTGCTCGAGGTTTTCGCCAACCTCCAGCCGATGATGGCGAGTGAAAGTGTTGTAGCGTCACACTACGATATCGCGGTTCAAGGAGCAAATTGGAAAAAAAATGTAAACAAGACCGATCAGCTGATATCATCATGGCACCCAGAAATGTTCTAACTGTTGCTGTAATATGTATTATCGGTATATTATGTGATTGAAGAATTCTACAACTCCCAAAGGATGAACAAAGCAGATTTTTGTTATCTCTTGAGGGTTCCTGAACCCAAGATTGCCAAGCAAGAGCACGTTCTTTATGCAGCCGCCATCTTGTGTGTTTACATCTGACGTCATGCTCGCGGTTGAGACGGCCTTGTTTATTCGCACTGCTTCCCGTCCAGTCCGGAAGCCAATATCTCAAGCAACAACATCTCGTGCTTTCCATTTTGGGCAGCTGCTGGCGAAAGAAAGCCTTGTGTAATTCCAGCTTAAGTCGAGAGTCCAACTTCTAGCAGAAAACGTGTTGGGTTTACATCTGACGTCATGCTCGCGGTGTATACGCGGTGCTTCCCGTCCAGTCGGGGAAGCCAATATCTCAAGCAACAACTTCTGGCGAAAGAAAGCCTAGTGTAATTCAATTCCAGCTTAAGTCGAGAGTCCAACTTCAAAGAGATATCGTGCAAGTCAAGAGTCCAACTTCTAACAAAAATCGTGTAAAAAGAAAGTCCAACTTCTAACAGAAATCGTGTAAATCGAGAGTCCAACTTTAAAAAAATCGTGTAAATCGAGAGTCCAACTTAAAAAAAATCGTGTAAATCGAGAGTCCAACTTAAAAAAATCGTGTAAATCGAGAGTCCAACTTAAAAAAAAATCGTGTAAATCGAGAGTACAACTTTAAAAAATCGTGTAAATCGAGAGTCCAACTTAAAAAAATCGTTGTAAATCAATAGTCCAACTTCAAACAGAAATTGTGTAAATCGAGACTCCAACTTCTAACAGAAACCGTAAAATAAAAAAAATAAAAAATTCAGTCACGAAAGTCTTGGCTCCACCCACTCCTTTGATGGAGAAAATTCAGAAAATCTGCTGAATATTAGATCCATCACATCTTCAGACAGTGACTGAATCAGTCATTACTACCCTTCGGATATAACTCAAGTCAGGTGGCCCTACTTATTACTCTCACTCGTTAGGGGTTCCTGCAAAGGGGTGTTCCCTTTCCTCCATTCCCAAAAATATTCCTTGTAATGTTTTTTTCTTGCATCGATTAACTCGATGGCTGGAAGTCTCACTAATGCTTACCTGGCTAATAGTTTGGTAGTCTGTAATCTCACCGATTCATGATTGATGAAGTTCAAGGTATTGTTTCTGCATATTAGGAATAGATTTGTGTTTCGTTATTAAGCACAGTATATATATTTATATATATATATATATATATATACATACATATATATATATATATATATATATACAGTATATATTTGTCCATATATGGTCAAATAAACCACTAGATGAAGTCGTACAGACGAAACCAGTTAGGATTCTCTCAGTATTTTGATTTTTCCTCGTGGTTTATATATATATATATATATATATATATTTATATATATATCAATATATATATGTATATATATATATATATATATATTTATATATATATATATATATATATATTTATATATATATCATCTCCTCCTAACGCAAAGGGCCTCGGTTAGATTTCGGCAGTCGTCTCTATCTTGAGCTTTTAAATCAATACTTCTCCATTCATCATCTCCTACTTCACGTTTCATAGTCCTTAGATATACTGTATATATATATATATATATATATATGTCGATGATATATATGTAATGTGTTTGCGTATATTCATACTTCTCAATATCGACTATCAAAATATCAGATCCAGAATGAGAACTCACCATATATCATATATATCCCAAATGAAGTAATATTTCAATAGTTATGTAATCCATTACTCGGAGAGTATTAATAAAATTACATATATTACGATTATTTGTTAAGAAGTGCCAATTTATTTCTTATCATGAAATTCGGCCATATTTTGCGGAATCCATTGCTAATAACAAAATAACATTTGAAATGGCTATATATTAATTTGCTTGTAATACAGCAATTTGGCAAGCTAAAAAATGCATTTTGAATAAATTTTACAATAATGATGATATACTACATAATGAAAACGTAAAATATCACTTGATTTATTGAGAACTATCTAGTGAGGATAACTGATTTAAGATTCAGCTAACAAAAATTAGATGAAGTATGGAAATTTCTTTAGTAGTAAAGAATTAAAATTTAATACATTTTTAATTTATGGATTCATAGAAAGCATCTTCCAGAAAGTACGAGTTTGGGAGTAAGAAATTGTATTGTGCAAATTTTATTTTTTATGCTTATTTCTATAGATTTAAGCTTTCAGTTACCAAAATTTTTATTCTAATTGTTTCTGAAACTTTTCCGAGCTAAAAGGGCACCCCTTGACTCGCAGGGGTGCCCTTTTAGCTCGGAAAAGTTTCCTACTAGCTGATTGGTTACAATTATCTTGTCAAACCAATCAGTTAGTAGGAAACGTTTCCGAGCTAAAAGGGCACCCCTTAGACTCGGTACAAATGTGCCTCATTAAAAAAGAATGAGTATAGACTGAAAGTCAGATATATTCATACTTTTATATACTTATATACTTATACTTATACTTATATACTTATACTTTTATATTTACCTTATGAGAGTCATAAGTATAATATCATTCCCATTTCTGAAAGAACAGAATTCGGAAACTCGAAATATCGAACGAGCGTGTTTTATCAAATTCCTTATCAAAATTCAGACCAGGTGATATCATTGTTTTCATTTGGAGAATTCTGACTTAGGTGGTATTCCAGTGAAGAGACAAAGAACAAACACGAGTCCATGACATCATCGTGAGCTCTGAATTATCCCCACAGAGAGAGAGAGAGAGAGAGAGAGAGAGAGAGAGAGAGAGTGTGTGTATTGCCTGCTTTCTCAGTATCATTTAGAATCTTGTCGCAATGTGTTACTAGTGTATGCAACCCGTCAAATGGGATGTGTGTATATATATATATATATATATATGTAGATAGCTATGCATACACGCACAAACACACACAGATTCAACCCTTATATATATATATATGTATATATATATTTATATATATGTATGTATATATAGATATACATTTATGTAGAGAGAGAGAGAGAGAGAAAGAGAGACTCGCTCTTTATTATATATAAAGAAGATCATATTTTATTTATTGATTCAATCAAAAACTTCAAAGTATTTATGGTTACCAAATTCGATCTATTCATGGTAACAATTTCCCCTTGTCTTGAGAGAGAGAGAGAGAGAGAGAGAGAGAGAGAGAGAGAGAGAGAAACTTGCTCTTTATTATATAGAGATTATATTTTATATATTGATTCAAGTCAAAACTTCAAAGTAAGTATAGTTACCAAATTCGATATAGTCATGGTAACAATTTCCCCTCGTCTTGAGAGAGAGAGAGAGAGAGAGAGAGAGAGAGAGAGAGTTGGACCAGACACAGAATCGCGTGCATCCAGGACTTGTCTTCTCCGATCAATAATTCCATGATGGGGTGAAGGGGTGTTTCCAGCCAGAATGTCAATGGACGATTACGGTGTGAAAACGGACATAGATGTGACTCTCTCTCTCTCTCTCTCTCTCTCTCTCTCTCTCTCTCTATATATATATATATATATATATATAATGTAATTCAGCTACAATATTTTTCAGATTTTTTTTGGCGAAAAAGAGATTGAATGTTGACTCTCTCTCTCTCTCTCTCTCTCTCTCTCTCTCTCTCTAATGTAATTCAGCTACAATATTTCTCATAATTTTTTTGGTGAAAAAGAGATTGAAGGTTGACACACACACACTCTCTCTCTCTCTCTCTCTCTCTCTCTCTCTCTCTCTCTCTCTAATGTAATTCAGCTACAATATTTCTCATCATTTTTTTGGCGAAAGAGATTGAAGGTTGACTCTCTCTCTCTCTCTCTCTCTCTCTCTCTCTCTCTCAAGACGAGGGAAATTGATATCATGAATAGATCAAATTTGGTAACGATAGATACTTTGAAGTTTTAGCTTGACTCAATATCTGAAACACAATCTCCCTTATTTATAATAAAGAGCAAGTCTCTCTCTCTCTCTCTCTCTCTCTCTCTCTCTCTCTCTCTTTAATCTAACCCAGCTACAATATTTCTCTTTTTTTTGGCGAAAAAAGATTGAAGGTACTATCACTGTTGATTTTAGATTTTTGGAAAGTTGACCTTTCTCTCTCTCTCTCTCTCTCTCTCTCTCTCTCTCTCTCTCTATAATGTAATTCAGCTACAATATTTCTCATCATTTTTTTGCTGAAAAAGAGATTGAAGGTTGACTCTCTCTCTCTCTCTCTCTCTCTCTATATATATATATATATATATATATATATATAATGTAATTCAGCTACAATATTTCTCATCATTTTTTTGCTGAAAAAGAGATTGAAGGTTGACTCTCTCTCTCTCTCTCTCTCTCTCTCTATCAAGACGAGGGAAATTGATATCATGAATAGATCGAATTTGGTAACGATACATACTTTGAAGTTTTAGCTTGACTCAATATCTGAAACACAATCTCCCTTATTTATAATAAAGAGCAAGTCTCTCTCTCTCTCTCTCTCTCTCTCTCTCTCTCTCTCTCTCTCTCTTTAATCTAACCCAGCTACAATATTTCTCTTTTTTTGGCGAAAAAAGATTGAAGGTACTATCACTGTTGATTTTAGATTTTTGGAAAGTTGACCTTTCTCTCTCTCTCTCTCTCTCTCTCTCTCTCTCTCTCTCTCTATAATGTAATTCAGCTACAATATTTCTCATCATTTTTTTGCTGAAAAAGAGATTGAAGGTTGACTCTCTCTCTCTCTCTCTCTCTCTCTCTCTCTCTCTCTCTCTATATATATATATATATATATAATGTAATTCAGCTACAATATTTCTCATCATTTTTTTGCTGAAAAAGAGATTGAAGGTTGACTCTCTCTCTCTCTCTCTCTCTCTCTCTCTCTCTCTCTATCAAGACGAGGGAAATTGATATCATGAATAGATCGAATTTGGTAACGATACATACTTTGAAGTTTTTAATTGAATCAGTACAAAAGATACAATCTCCCCTTTATGTGAAAAAGGAGCAACTCTCTCTCTCTCTCTCTCTCTCTCTCTCTCTCTCTCCAGCTACAATATTTTCCATCTCTTCTTTTTTTGCCAAAAAAGAGATTGAAGGTTGAATATCACTGTTGATTTTAGATTTTTTGGCAATTTTACCTCTCTCTCTCTCTCTCTCTCTCTCTCTCTCTCTCTCTCTCATCCAGCAACATCATTTTTCATTTATTCTTTCCGATAAAAATAGGTTTGCAATCAAATCTTGATTTTATAATTTTTTTTAGATAGTTCGTCCTCTGATTTGGTTTTGAGTCACCAAATGGATTTCTCATAGAGTTTATTTATTTCTATTTTGTTACTGTAAACTATATAGTCATCCTCATTATTACCTCCGCCAACGAAGCTGGAAGGAGGTTATGTTTTACACCCTCTTTGTGTCTGTATTTGTTTGTGAACAGCTTCCTGGCCACAATTTTAATCGTAGAGTAATGAAACTTGCAGGGATTAACTGTTATGTAAAAAGCTGGAAATGACGAAATATTGAAAGGTCAAGGTCAAAGGTTAAGGTCACAGTCAAGAAAAATGTCCAATTCACGTAATCAGCCATAGGTTTGGGCATCGTCGTCACAGAGACTTCAAACCTTGTTCATATTTGAGTGTATGAAAATCCACAACAATTAATACATGTTAAGGTCAAAGGTTAAGGTCACGGTCAAGCAAAATGTCTAATTCACGTAATCAGCCATAAGTTTGGACATCGTCGTCACAGAGACTTCAAACTTGGTTCATATTTGAGTGCGTGATAAGCCACACCAATTAATACATGTTAAGGTCAAAGGTTAAGGTCACGGTCAAGCAAAATGTCCAATTCACGTAATCAGCCATAAGTTTGGACATCGTCGTCACAGAGACTTCAAACTTGGTTCATATTTGACTGTATGAAATCCACAACAATTAATACATGTTAAGGTCAAAGATCAAGGTCAAGATCGAGCAAAAGGTAGAGAAATAAGCTGACGCAGCGGAGGTCTGCGCTCTACCGAGTGCCCCGGTAGTTAGTTCGGTTAATGACAAATGCAACGTACAGAGGTAATTCATTTTGTTATTGCAAATTGTTATTAATGTTTAGTGTCATTGCCATCTCGAAAATTTTAACACTAGAAGTTATTAACCATTCCGGTAATCCTCAATTATTTACGCAATTATTCATGTTTTTTAAATAAATCGTTTCTCATAAAGTTTCCGTGATATGAATTCCACTGACGAAAATCAATTCTCTCTCTCTCTCTCTCTCTCTCTCTCTCTCTCTCTCTACATAAATATATATCTATATATACATAAATATATATATATATATATGTGTGTGTGTGTGTGTATATATATATATATATATATATATCCTTCCTCTCACGCTGAGCAACATTGCCAAACGTATGACTAATCAACCTCTCCCCATCCCTCAGGTAGGGTAAGAGGGAGTAGTCACACCCTGTTAAGAGGGGGATGGGAAGGGTTGAATCTGTGTGTGTTTTTGCGTGTATGCATAGCTATCTACATAGTTAAACATCCTATTTGACGGGTTGGGTACACTAGTAACACATTGCGACAAGACTCTAAATGATACTGAGCAAGCAGGCTATACACTCTCTCTCTCTCTCTCTCTCTCTCTCTCTCTCTCTCTCTCTCGTGGTTATTCACACCTTCTTCTTGATTTTTTTTGTTCAAGTCGTAATAAGTTTAGTGCTATTGGAGTTATGCAATGCACCCCCTTCAATAATGAATTAAATCAATGATATGAACGATGTTGTTCCTTTCTGAGAATTATAATATCGAGTATGACATTCTGATTTCAAACGAACTTTTAAGAAAATTAACTCTATAAATTTTTTATTTAGATTTATTCATAAAAGTGACTCTAAGGATCTTTGATTAATAGAAAAATAGAAACTTACATGCACACAGATATATATATATATATATAATATATGTGTGTATACATATGTATGTATATATACACATATATATAAATATATATATATATATATATATATATATACATATACATATATATGTATATATAAATATATGTGTGTGTGTATATATATGTATATATACATACATATATATATACATATATATATACATATATTTACTTAGATATATGTGTGTATGTGTGTTTATATATGTATATATATATGTGGGTATGCATATATTTAAGGGTATATATTTATATATATATATATATATATATATATATATATATATTTATATATATATATGTATATATGTGTGTATGTATTTGTAGTTATATGTATATAAATCCTACACATATAAAACTCCCCATACCTTATAGAGCCACATTTTTCCAAAATTTGATACAATTTCCCAAACTGCAAAATATTTTCCTTGATCACACCAAGTCAGAAATAATAACCTCCTTCCCTTTTGAAGAAATAACGAGAGCTACCTCCCGCCTGTGAACCTTGAGCCTAATTTCATCCAGCTGTCAGACTTGACATGCATTGCCCTTCGTCTCTCCTGGAGGAGTAGCTGAAGGGGAAGGGAGGGAGAATGCAAGTCTTGTTATTCCTGAAGTGTTTGAGTCTTTGAGGAATTATGTCTAAGTCATCATTAGACTCTAAGTTTGAGGATGGGCTATAGATTTTCAAAATACGATTGGTAATGAATGGCAGAGGCAAGAGACAAGGCTATGTCGTAGCGAATTCGTATATATATATGTATATATATATATATATATATATATAGATACATATATATGTATGTATGTATGTATGTATGTATATATATATATATACATTTTATATATATATATATATATTATATATATATATATATATATATATATTTATATATATAAATATATATACATAAATATATATCAATGTATAAATATATTTTATATACATATGTACGTATATATATATATATATATATATGTATATATAATATATATCTATATATATATGATATATATAATATATGTTTATATATATAATATTTTATATATATATATATATATATATACATATATATGTATATAAAATATATATATTATATATATGCATTTATATGTATATATATATATATATATATATGTATATATATGTATATATATATATATATATATATAATAAGACATGTATGTTTGTATGTATGTATGTATTTCTCCTATAGATGTGTTCGAAATACCTTCTCCAATATGATACACATCCAAATCTGCCCTCTATACTCCAAACACTATGATCCCAAACTCGGTCACTCATTCCCAATAAAAAAAAAAAAAACTTAAACAAATGACGTAATTTATACTTAGGAATGTGGAAAGTGAATCCTGTTTACGTAGGCTGCCTCATTAAGGGTGTCATGAAATTACAACCTCGCTTAGGTCATGTAACGTGGAAAAATTAGGTGAAATTCCTTTATCTAGGTTAATAGCTGGGCTGTGATCTGGGTGGAATTTCAATTCTAGGGAAGAGAGTGGTGGTAACTGGTGGTAAAGTTGGATTTATGGGTTTTGGTTTGGGGAATTTCTTGTTGTTTGTTGGTGATTTTCTGGTTGTTTTTCGGTGAATTTCTGGTTGATTGTATGTGAATTACTAGTTGTTTGTTGGTGATTTGCTGGTTGTTTTTTGTGGATTTCCTGGTTGTTTGTTGGTGAATTTCTGGGTGTTTTTTTTGGTGAATTTCTGGTTGTTTTTTTTTAATTTCTAGGTGTTTGTTGACGATTTTCTGGTTGTTTGTTGGTGATTTCCTGGTTGTTTGTTGGTGAATTTCTGGGTGTTTGTTGGTGAATTTGTCGTTGTTTGTAGGGGAATTTCTAGTTGTTTGTTAGTGATATTGTAGTTTTATGATTTTTTGGTTGTTTGTTGGTGATTTCCTGGTTGTTTGTTGGTGATTTCCTGGTTGTTTGTTGGTGAATTTCTGATTGTTTGTTGGTGATTTCCTGGTTCTTTTTTGGTAAATTTCTGGTTGTTTGTTGGTGATTTCCTGGCTGTTTGTTGGTGAGTTTTTGGCTGTTTCATAGTGATTTTCTGATTGTTTGTCGGTGAATTTCTGGTTTTATGTTGAGGATTTCCTTGTTATTTTTGGTGAATTTCCGGTTGTTTGTTATAGAAGCTCTGGTTGATTTCTGGTGCCATTCTGGTTGGTTGCTGGTGTATTTCTGGTTAATTGTTGGTGAATTTTGGGGCATTTTTTGTTTAATTTATGGTTGTTTGTTAATGATTTTCTAGTTGATTGTTTAGTTAGTGAATTTTTCATTGATTATATGTAAATTTCTGGTTAGTTGGTTGATAAACTATTTGTTGTGTGTTAGTGAATTTCTGGTTGAATTTTTAGGAATTTCTGATAGATTGTTAAAGTACTGGCTTATTGTTGGTAAATTTCTGGCTGTTTGTTGGTGAAATTACGATAGGTTGTTGATAAATTTCGGGATGGTGAATTTATGGTTGATTGCTGGTGAATTTCTGGTTGTTTGTTAATGAATATATGACTTGAATATAAAATAAATCGTAAGAAATTCAAATCAGTATTTTTTTTTATATTACAGCTTCATTCTTGAGTGATTATTTCCTTCCCAAAGATTACAAGTCCCCAAGAGAAACAAAACCCAGTTTTCCATATAACAACCTAGTTTTTCATTTCATACTACCTTAGATAATAAAGAGAACTCCCCCCTCCCCCCAGTAAGAAAAGAAAAAGAAATCTGGAAAATTATCAGAGTTTAAAGTATAGTTTTTCCATTGCATATTACTTTAGAATTTATGAAGAGAAACCCCCCCCCCCCCCAGCCAAAGAGAAATCGCTACCCACCCCCCAGAAAAAAAAATATCATGAAAATTATCAGAGTTTAAAATCAAGGTTTTCATTCCATAGCACGTTATATTTTATGAAGAAACCCCCCCCCCCCCCAAAAAAAAAAAAAAAAAAAACATGAAAATTATCAAAGGTTTAAAATCTAGTTTTTAATTCCATATTATGAAGAGAAATCCCCCCCCCCTACAAAAAGAAAAAAATCCTGAAAATTATCAGAGCTTATAGTCAAGTTTAAAGTTTAGTTTTTCATTGCATAGTATCTTAGATTTTATGAAGACACCTCACTTCCCCCCCCCCCCCCAATAAAACAAATATCCTGAAGATCATCAAAATTGAATGTCTAGTTTTTCATTCCATTGTACCTTAGATTTTATGAAGACAACTCAACCCCCTCCCCCCCTTAAAAAAACCAATCCTGAAATTTATCAAAAGTTTAAAATCTAGTTTTTCATTCCATAGTACCTTAGATGTTATGAAGAGAACTCCCCCACAACCCTCCCACACCCCCACCCCCCAAAAAAATAAAATCCTGAAAATGATCTAGAGTTTAAAGTCAAGGTTACACTGCACCCATTCGCATGACAAGTCGCGTTGGGACCCAAAGAAATATTTATGTTGTCTCATATCTAAGCATTATTTTCACGGTGTTATGCTCATCATCAGACAGAGGGACTTCTGGCCAATGGTGCCATAATAATGAGGATTAGAAATGCTTAGTGGTTGGCGCATTACTTTCCTTAGCACTTTTCTTATTATTCTTTCTTCTTTTATAGAAGGAAAGATGGAAGTGCATTATTATAACAGTATTCTACATTAGATTCTAAAAATTATATTGTTATTATTTTTTATTATCATTTTATTTATTATCTTATTTCTCTTCCTCTTGTTATGTTAAAGTTTTTATAGTTTAGGAAATATTTATTTTAATGTTGTTACTGTTCTTAAGATATTTTATTTTCCCTTGTTCCCTTTCCTCACTGGGCTATTTTCCGTATTGGAGTCCCTGGGCTTATAGCATCATGCTTTTCCAACTAGGGCTGTAGCTTAGCAAGTAATAATAATAATAATAATAATAATAATAATAATGATAATAATAATACCTCCGCCAAAGAAGTTGGAAGGAGGTTATGTTTTTTCCCTTGATTGTGTGTTTGTGTGTTTATTTGTTTGTGAACCGCTTCCTGGCAACAATTTTTATCTTTTTTTAGATTCTACAAATCCTTTAATTTTGGGGGAAATGTCAATTTATGTCACTGAAGGTCACTAAAAGTTATTACTAACATATTATTATAATTATAATTATTATTATTATTATTATTATTATTATTATTATTATTATTACTAATTATTATTATTATTATTATCATTATTATTACTATTATTATTATTATCACTATCATTCATTATTATTATTATTGTTGTTGTTGTTGTTGTTGTCATTGTTGTTAGTGTATTAAATATTACGATTATTATTATTATTATTATTATTATTATTATTATTATTATTACGATCTTCAAAGCAATCAACCGCCTTTACCAATAAAAATTCTCAAATTTTTAAACAATAAAATCAAAACCAACCGAAAAAATACGCCCATCACGCCCACACTGATACGCCCAAATGCGTATAAACTTCGACCGAAGGATTATGGATTTTAATGTTTTCCATTTCCCCTTCTATAACCTGTATGAATCAAAAAGAGTTCTCCATAATGACTGGCCAGCGAATGCTAGTTTTACGACGATTCGTGCAACACGCAAGAGCTCGCTGGAACGCGAGGCCGAAGTCAGCTTAGAGAATGAAAATTCAAAAGGCTGGACACGTGATTTGGAACTCTTTTTTTTAAGTTTTTCCGTGTTCCTTTTTTGATTAGAGTGTATCTTCCTATTTTTTTTTGGGGGGGGGATTATGAGGTGTTCATTATATTTATGCTTTATTATATTATTTTCTTAACGTTTCAAGATATTGTATAAGTTATCAGTGAATAACAGTTCTCTTAAGGTAACACAAGCTTTGGAACTTTTTTTTTTAGAGTTTTTCCGTGTTCCTTTTTTGATTAGAGGGTAATTTACTTTTTTGGATTATGAGGTTTTCATTATATTTATACTTTATTATATTTCTATATTTTTTTTCACTTTTCAAGCTACAATGTTAGAAAAAAAACCGTAATTTTTATTGGAAATTTTCCGTAAAAAGAAAATTGTTCTCAGCCGTATTTCAGTAAAATACAGGTGACCGAAATTTTACATTACTTTGTTATTATCTTTTACGGGTTGATGGCGGTAATATCACTATTTACATCAATTCAACTGTTTTTTAAACGGTAAAAATCCTGGAATAAATGTTGCCAGACTCTTACCGTTTTAATGCAAATTTTTAACAGTGTGCACTGTTAAAAAAACTGTATATAAATCGGAATTTCTTCGTAAAAATATACTGTTCTCAACCGTATTTCAGTAAAATACAGGCAACCGTAATTTCCCCTTAATTTCTTATTATCTTTTACGGGTTGATGACCGTAATATCACACCTTTACGTCAATATATCCGTTTTTAAAACGGTAAAGTCTGGCAACATTTACTCTATGATTTTTTACGGTCTTTTAACGTCAAATTTTCAACAGTGCATGGTAGAGCAGTTTCGTAGAATTGGCTGTCACGAGACAAGTAATAAGAAGAGGTTAATCTCAAACTTTGCGTTTGAAGCATAGGTTAATGAGGATGTTGTGATTTTCAAGGGCATCTGTTAGCTATCAGTTGATTTGTCATGCAACTCATTTGGGGGCGCATATCTCTCTCTCTCTCTCTCTCTCTCTCTCTCTCTCTCTCTCTCTCTCTCTCTCTCTCTCTCTCTCTCTCTCTCTACGAGTACA
>NC_090752.1:1379133-1389133 GCF_036898095.1 Palaemon carinicauda | reverse complement strand
GAGATTTGTAAACTATATAAAAAAACATTAACCACTTAATGTAGAATTGAATGTATTGTGAATAATTAACGTCGGTGTGAAATTAATATTTAGACCTAAGCTACCATTCATTAAAAGAAACAATTATTTTATATAGTATGCATAAGTATATTGGCACTATATAGTGTTATGCTAGATATAAGTATTGATATATACATGATTATATGTTTATGATATTAATGTTGTATACATATAAATGTATATATGCATAGGTATGTATGTGTATATATGTATACATGTATATATGTGTGTATATATATGTATATGTGTATGTGTATGTATATGTATGTGTATGTGTAAGTATTTATGTATATATATATGTATTTGTATTGTATGTATGTATATATATGTATATGTGTATGTGTATGTATATGTATATGTATGTGTGTGTATGTATGTATATGTATATGTGTGTATGTGTATATATATATGTATATATATATGTATGTATATATATATATATATATATGTATATATATATATGTATGTATGTATATATGTATATGTATGTATATATATGTATATATATTTGTAATTTTGTGTATGTTTTGCTTATGTATTTATATAGATAAGGCTACCGCATTGACATATAAATAACTGTAATGAAAGTAAAATAAGAAGAAAACAAGAATATACCCGCCACTAGAAATGACCCTTTTTAGCAGGTGTCTAACGAGCTTTCGGACTCCGCCTACGCACACCTGAGTCAAGCCCAGGTAGCGGGTAAGGGAGTGTCATTGTTCTCTAAATCTCTATATGTATGTTCGTACTTTTGCTTTCCCTATAAAATGTAAGAAACCTCTCTCAATAAATCAGTCCTCTGAGGAAGTATCACGAAACTAGTCAGGACTCAAGTGTATATTCTGTATTTTCATTTTCCCTGTGGTTCTTCTGCATCTGAGCATCACGTTTTCCTGTGATTTTTACGCATATATATATATATATATATATATATATATATATATATATATATATATATATATATATATATATATATATCTTCTTTGCCTACAGCTTTTCCTATTTTCATATGGGGTCGCTGTCTCAAAGACAGGATGAAAGCAACTGAGTGAGTTTATTATAGAACACTCTCCTTTATATAAAAAAACTCAATGCAGCAGGAAATTTCAAAACCGACACCCTTACCGGTGAGAAAAACAGGCATGTTTATAAAGTCATCTTTCTCCATCTTCCTCTGACCTGTACATCCTGTTCTCTTATACCCTTTACCTTCATATCATTCAATAATATATCTTTATATGTGTGTATAATACATACATACATACATACATACATACATACAATGAAAATAACCTTCAACATTAAATCAAAATGAGTCATGTAAATATTCCAAATGAAGAACAGCTTCAAAACATTAGCAAAGCAACGCCAGAGAATACAAAATCGATCCTTCAAGCCAAGGGGATATTAAAAGCCTGTCAATGAGGAGAGGAGAGTATGGGTGCACGAGCAAGGAAAGTCCTTCATAATTGATGCGAGCTAGGGCACAAGGGAGAGGGTGGGGAGAGGCCTAATAGGATTATTAGGATATCGATTTCCTATTTTCCCCTTCGAAGCAGCCAGATCTCGCTTATTGGATTCTTGTAGCTCGTGTCATTGGTTGTTCGCTTTTAGCAGTCACTGGGCTGATTAATAAGCTTTCAAGTATTTTTTTTAATATGTTATTCATTAAGCCTGTTAGTATATTATCTGGATTTTACATTATTCAATGTCTTTGCACATATTTTACAACTGAATTTCCATTATTCATTGAGCCTTTTAGTATTGTCACTGGATCTCAGATTATTCAATAGCTGTTCAAGTATTTCACAACTGAATTTTCATTATTCATTGAGCTTTTGATAATTGTATAGTCTCTGGATCTTATATAATTCAATATCTTTGCAAGTATTTCACAATTTAATTTTCATTATTCATTGAATCTTTGATGTTAGTATAGTCACTGAATATAAGATTTATTCAAAATCTGTGCAAGTATTTCACAACGGAATTTTCATTATTCATTGAGCCTGTTAGTATTACCACTGGTTCTTAGATTATTCAATATCTTTGCAAGTATTTCACAACTGAATTTTCATTATTCATTGAGCCTTTTAGTAGAGTCACTGGATCTCAGATTATTCAATAGCTATGCTAGTCTTTTACCACATGAATTCGTTATGGAACGAACTATTTATTCAATCATTTCTGCTCTAAGTAATCACAGAGCTTCAAATCGATCATTCAAGAATCTTTTTTATTATTTTTCACTTAATATTTTCATGCGTCTACCATTTGTCTTTTAGGTACTTAACATCGCTTCTCCCATGTAAGATGGTTATTTTTATAAGTAAAAGTAAATATTAATTTAAAGTAAAAATTGTGATAATCAAATATTTGGGATCAACGACTCTTATGTAGGCTAATGCGCTAATAAAATCTATAGAGAGAATCACGTGATATTTTTAAGAGAAACATAGGTCTTTTTATAGTTTATATATATGACATATCTGTTTTGCCGTTGTTACTGTTTTTAGAATGATTTATTGTTAATTGGTTCTCCTCATTTATTTATTTCCTTATCTCCTTTCCTCACTGGGCTATTTTTCGCTGTTGGAGCCCTTGGGCTTATAGCATCTTGCTTTTCCAACTAGGGTGTAGCTTGGCTAGTAATAATAATAATAATAATAATAATAATAATAATAATAGTAGTAGTAGTAGTAGTAGTACTATCGTTATACTTGACATTGTTTATTGTTGTTTTTTTATTAATTTTTCTTTCAGTTTTTCTGCATATTGTTTATTTATTCATTACACATCTATTTAAAATAGCTCTTGAATATTTAAACTAAAGGAAAAAAATAAATTGGACCAAGTTTATCAATACTGACATCATCATCTCTTACACCTATTGACGCAAAGGGCCTCGGTTAGATTTCGCCAGTCGTCTCTATCTTGAGCTTTTAATTCAATACTTCTCCATTCATCATCTCCTACTTCACGCTTCATAGTCCTCATCCATGTAGGTCTTTGTCTTCCAACTGTTTTAGTGCCTTGTGGAACGCAGTTGAAAGTTTGGTGAACTAATCTCTCTTGTGGGGGGGTGCGAAGAACATGTCCAAACCATCTCCGAGAGAGGGGGGGGGGGAAATACTATGAAATGGTATGGCCCCTCACATTCTGATACTAACGATACAGTTTGAGAGAGAGAGAGAGAGAGAGAGAGAGAGAGAGAGAGAGAGAGAGACATAAAACTTCTCGTTAATGCTTTTAATGAGCCTTGGCCTCTAAATGAGAGGACCAGTTGACATAATAATTGTGAGTAATATACTGCAGTCCAGAAGGTCAAGTCAAAAAAAAAAAAAAAAAAGACATACGAAAATATGCTGCTCAATAAACTCATTTCATCCACTTCGCAAAATATTAATTAACATTTCTTTGTCAAATCATAATATTAATTACCATCTACTTTGTCGAGTCATAATATTAATTACCATCTACTTTGTCGAGTCATAATATTAATTACCATCTACTTTGTCAATTCATAATGTTAATTACTATTTACTTTGTCAATTCATAATGTTAATTACTATTTACTTTGTCAAGTCATAATATTAATTAACATCTACTTTGTCAAGTCATAGTATTAATTACCATTTACTTTGTCAATTCATAATGTTAATGACTATTTACTTTGTCAAGTCATAATATTAATTACCATTTCTTTGTCAAGTCATAAAATTAATTACTATTTTCTTTGTCAAGTCATAATATTAATTACTATTTTCTTTGTTAAGTCATAATATTAATTACCATTTCTTTGTCAATTCATAATGTTAATTGCTATTTACTTTGTCAAGTCATAATATTAATAAACATTTACTTTGTTAAGTCATAATACTAATTACCATTTACTTTGTCAAGTCATAATATTAATCACCATTTACTTTGCTTGTCAAGTCATAATATTAATTACCATTTCTTTGTTAAGTCATAATATTAATTACCATTTACTTTGTCAAGTGATAATATTAATTACCATCTACTTTGTCAAGTCATAATATTAATTACCATTTACTTTGTCAATTCATAATATTAATTACCATTTACTTTGTCAAGTCATAATATTAATTACCATTTACTTTGTCAATTCATAATATTAATTACCATTTACTTTGTCAATTCATAATATTAATTACCATTTACTTTGTCAAGTCATAATATTAATTACCATTTACTTTGTCAAGTCATAATACTAATTACCATTTACTTTGTCAACTCATAATATTAATTACCATTTACTTTGTCAATTCATAATATTAATTACCATTTACTTTGTCAACTCATAATATTAATTACCATTTACTTTGTCAAGTCATAATATTAATTACTATTTACTTTGTCAAGTCATAATATTATTTATCATTTACTTTGTCAAGTCATAATATTAATTACCATTTACTTTACCAATTCATAATGTTAATTACTATTTACTTTGTCAAGTCATAATTTTAATTACTATTTACTTTGTCAAGTCATAATATTATTTATCATTTACTTTGTCAAGTCATAATATTAATTACCATTTACTTTGTCAATTCATAATGTTAATTACTATTTACTTTGTCAAGTCATAATTTTAATTACTATTTACTTTGTCAAGTCATAATATTAATTAACATATACTTTGTCTAGTCATAATATTAATTACCATTTACTTTGTCGAGTCATAATATTAATTACCATTTTCTTTATCAATTCATAATATTAATTCCCATTTTCTTTGTCAAATTTTCTTTGTCGATTTTAATCATAACTATGTTTAGTTCCGCTTTTATCTTAAATTCATATTGAAGAATTCAGTCATCGCTATAGTTGTGGTAGCCTATTGTAAACATCCCTGCCTGGCGTTCTACTGGACAGGGGTTCGATACTCGCTCATGCTTGATAATTTATTGTAGTTCCTGCAACCCCACCATCCTTTAGAGCTTCCTCTCCACAATTATAATCGTAGAGTAAGGAAACTTGCTGGGATTAACTGTTATGTAAAAAGCTGGAAATTATTAGATTTTGAAAGGTCAAGGTCAAAGGTTAAGCAAAATGTCCAATTCATATAATCAGCCATAAGTTTGGACTTCGTTGTCACAGAGACTTTAAACTTGGTTCATATTTGAGTGTATGAAAATCCACGCCAATACATGTAAAGATCAAAGGTCAAGGTCAAGGTCGATGAAAATGTCGAGAAATAAACTGTTTTGTAAAAAAGCTGGAAATAATTAAATTTTTGAAGGTCACGGTCAAACAAAATGTCCAATTCAGGTAATCAGCCATAAGTTTGAACATCGTTGTCACAGAGACTTTAAACTTAGTTCATGTTTGAGTGTATGAAAATCCACGCCAATTAATACATGTTAAGGTCGAAGGTCAAGGTCTAGCGAAAGGTCTTAGCGGAGGTCTGCACTCTACTGAGTGCCCCTCTAGTTTATGCTATCTTCTTTTCTTCAATTGAACATTGTTCAAAAGTGAATTTGTTTCATATTTGAGTGTATGAAAATCCACGCCAATTAATACATGTTAAGGTCAAATGTCAAGGTTGAGCAAAAAGATCGAGAAATAACCTGCCGTGGCGGAGGTCTGTGCTCTACTGACTGCCTCACTATAGTCAATTTTTTTTAGCGAGGCAGATTTGCACTGACTTGCAGCGGTGCATTTTTAGCTCGGAAAAGTTTCCTGATCGCTGATTGGTTGGACAATATAATTCTAACCAATCAGCGATCGGGAAACTTTTCCGACCTAAAAGGGCACCGCTGCGAGTCGGTGCAAATCTGCCTCATTAAAAAGAATTGAGTAGAGTTACCTTATATTTTCGTTTGTGTTTTCCATTACAGCAAGTGAAACTCAATTAACCAGGAAGACTCAGAAAAGAATACGAAAATCACATAGACTCAAAAACTCATTTCTTTTACAGCCCTCATTATGTAATAAAAGTCAATTTTTACCTGTAACTTCTACGTACTGCCAATTACACACTCCAATTTATTACTAATGCAATGAACAATTACACGTTGATAATACTTACTCACGTAGGAAATGTTTGAGGGACAAAGACAGATGGGATTTTTGGGCTAAATCATAGTAGAATGTTAGAGTTGGCCTTGACTTTTGGAATGTTTTATGTTTGCTCTTGTTGTTGCTGATGTTGTTATTATTATTATTATTATTATTATTATTATTATTATTATTATTATTATCATTAATATTATTATTATTACTATAATGGTAGGCTATTCTACATTCGTCCTTTTGCTGAAAACTATTATATATATATATATATATATATATATATATATATATATATATATATATATATATATATGTGTGTGTGTGTGTGTGTATGCATGTGGTTGCTCATATATATTTAGATATATAATTCATATAATTTATATATACATTATTCATTGTTAGTCATATTTTTGTATATACATTTACTTAAACATTCATGTGGCCATTCATACATAATATATAGACATACATAAATGTGATCTGATTTTCGAGATGTAGAAACGCAAATTTGTGTATGTACGATACAGCACCCATGTAATATTAATACAAAGTAACTGAAATATATTCCTGTCCCAGATTGTCTATATTTCAGGTCATACCATTTTAGGTCAGAATATAAAAACGAAGCGTTCTCTTTAAACGTTCTCTTTAATTAGAAATTAACAAATTGATTAGAACAATCTACGAGGAATCTCAATAAAAGTAGAGGCGGCAAAGATAAAAGCAAAGGATGTAATCAAATATTTAGAATTTCATTATAAATGTAAATTGATGAAAATGCAAAAAAAAAAAAAAAAATTGACATACTTTCATGTTGATTGTTCTTAGGTAGAAGGAGTTGTTCTGCTGTAGTTGAATTTTTCGACGTTACATACATGTAACTTTGCTAAAATATGTTAATAAACAAGTTCATATTAATTATGAGTTATTTGTATGTGTATATATATATATATATATACATATATATATATATATATATATATATATATATATATATATATATATATATATATATTTATGTATATATATATATATATATATATATATATATATATATATATATATATATATATACATATATATATATATATATATATATATATATATATATATATATATATATATATATATATATATATATATATATAACAAATGCAGCTGTTTCTATTCCACTGCTGGACAAAGACCTGAGATATGTCAACTCATGGCTGGGGTTTGGCCAGTTTTCATCACCATGCTAGCCAGTGACAATTGCTGATGATGGGAGATATTCGTCTGAGAGCTCACAGCAAACCATCCTAGTATGGTTGGCCTTGACTATTACAGCCTTGCTGATCAAGGCGATACGAAAACCTTTTCACTACAAGGTAACCCCACTTAGAGAGCGATATATATATATATATATATATATATATATATATATATATATATATATACTGTATATATATATATATATATATATACTGTATATATATATATATATATATATATATATATATATATATATATACAGTATATACAGTATATATATATATATATATATATATATATACAGTATATACAGTATATATATATATATGTATATATATATATATATATATATATACATATATATATATATACAGTATATATATATATATATATATATATATATATATATATATATATATATATATATATATGTATGTAGAATGAAAGAGTTATAATCGTTCGAAGATAAACTAGAATAGAATATGACAACTAGAGGGCATGTCTTCGCCATGTCAAGCAGTCTTACTTTGCTTTTAACTCCACTGCTTACTTGGACTTCGATATAACTTCAAAATCTAATGAATATAACCTTGAGTCATATCTCACATGTCCAATAAGTTTAGTTGAAATTGTTTCCGTAGTTTTTGCGTTATGTTGTTCACAAACAAAAAAATAAACTAACAAGTTTTTGCCATTTAACATTGCGATTAATTTCATAGTACTGCTGCGTGTACTTGTACTTTGATATTTATCCGAAATGTTACAGATTCATCCTTGAGTCATAACCAACATGACCACCAAGTTTGGTCTTAATCGGTAAAGTAGTTTGTGTGTAAAGTTGCATACAATCAATCAAACAAATAAACTAAATAACAGACGACAGAGGTGAATACATACCCTTTGTAAATTCTTTATTTTCCCGAAGGTAATTACAAGAAAAAAGTTACTAAATAACCAAAGTATTAGTCGAAGCTAGGGCAATTTTCCAACGCGTTAACTGTCTTAATGTTCAAATAGCCAGGTACGGTTTTTTCGAATCAGCTGTGATGTGTGTCTAACTTGCGTTTTCTATGTAAAATATAATTCTGTCACAACATTTATAATAATGATAATAATAATAATAATAATAATAATAATAATAATAATAATAATAATAATAATAATAATAATAATAATAATAATAATAATAATAATAGTAAAAATCATAATTATCATTATTATTATTATCATTATTATTATTATTATTATCATTATTATTATTATTATTATTATTATCATTATTATTATCATTATTATTATTATTATTATCATTATTATTATTATCATTATTGTTATTAAATTAATAATAATAATAATAATTATTATTATTATTATTATTATTATTATTATTATTATTGTTATTATTATTATTATTATTATTATTATATTAATGACAACAACAACAACAATAATAATAATAATAATAATAATAATAATAATAATAATAATAATAATAATAATAATGGTAATAGTAATAGTAATAGTAATAATCATGAATATTATTATTATTATTATTATTATTATCATTATTATTATATTAATAATAATGATAATAATAATAATAGTTATTATTATTATTATTATTATTATTATTATTATTATTATTATATTAATGACAACAACAACAACAACAACAACAACAACAACAACAACAATAATAATAATAATAACAATAACAACAACAACAACAACTACGAAATACCCGCTGGCATAACAAACAAGAAACTGCTGTTACTAGCTGATAAAAAATCTATATTTCAACACGATACATTAAAAGGCGCCAGATCTTAAACCTTGATGGAAAAAACTGCATTATAGAGTCCTGCTGAAAAAAATAAAAAAATCCTATTTGGATTTACTGAATTGGAGATTTTAATCCCCTTTAGTGATATATTTATAGTATAAATCCTGTTAGATTCGTGATTGGAGTTTTATTATTATTATTATTATTACTATCCTAGTTGGAAAAGCAAGATGCTATAAGCCCAGGGGCTCCAATAGGGAAAAATAGCCCAGTGAGGAAAGGAAATAAGGAAATGAATAAATGAAGTGAACAAATTAACAATAAATCATTCTAAAAACAGTAACAACGTCAAAACAGACATATCATATATAAACTATTAACAACATCAAAAACAAATATGTCATAAATAAACTATAAAAAGACTCATGTCCGCCTGGTCAACAAAAAAGCATTTGCTCCAACTTTGAACTTTTGAAGTTCTACTGATTCAACTACCCGATTAGGAAGATCATTCCACATCTTGGTAACAGCTGGAATAAAACTTCTAGAGTACTGCGTAGGGTACTGAAGGGTAAACTCGGTCATACTATTCTATCTTATTTCTCTATCTCTTTTTTTATAGTTTATTTATGAAAGATCTATTTTAATGTTGTTACTGTTCTTAAAATGTTTTATTTTGATTGTTTATTACTTCTCTTATAGTTTATTTATTTCCTTGTTTCCTTTCTGATACTGGGCTATTTTTCCCTGTTGGAATCCTTGGCCTTTTAGTATCTGGCTTTTCCAAATAGGGTTGTAGATTGGCTTGTAATAATGATAATAATAATGATAATAATAGATAATAATAATAATAATAATAATTAT
>NC_090752.1:1361633-1369133 GCF_036898095.1 Palaemon carinicauda | reverse complement strand
TTGCAGTGATCATATGTTTTCGAGTGAAGAAATACTGGAGGAAGAAAGTTGGGAAGGTGAAGGTCAACCATTTTTTTCAGAAAGGATGAAGGAAGAAAGTTAGGAAGGTGAATTTGACAATTAACACAAATTACGCAGTTAAGATACGCAAATACCTAAAAGAATACACTTATAAAAACGTAATTCTAATCGGAAATCTCTGTGAAAATATATTGTTCTTAAACGTATTTCTTGAGAGAGAGAGAGAGAGAGAGAGAGAGAGAGAGAGAGAGAGAGAGAGAGAGAGAGAGAGAAATTATTTAAAAAGCCGTAAATTTTTTTTAGAAAGGATGAAGGAAGGAAGATAGGAAGGAGAAGGTCAGACCTTTTTTTCAGAAAGGATGAAGGAAGAAGGAAGGAGAAGGTCGGACCTTTTTTCAGAAAGGATGAAGGAAGAAAGGAAGGAGAAGGTCAGAGATTTTTTTAGAAAGGATGAAGGAAGAAAGTTAGGAAGGTGAAGTCAACCCTTTTTCTAGAAAAATTGAAGGAAGATAGTTAGGAAGGTGAAGGTCAACCATTTTTTTTAGAAAGGATGAAGGAAGAAAGTTAGGAAGGTGAAGGTCAGACCTTTTTTTATGGTTTCAAAAAATAATATTGAGAAAAAATCCTGTTAGTGTTTAAGGTATTACCTCCGCCAGTGAAGTTGGAAGAAGGTTATGTTTTCGTCCCTGTTTGTGTGTGTGTCTGTGTTTGTTTGTGAAGAGTTTCCTGGCCACAATTTTAATCATAGAGTAATAAAAACTTGCAGGGATCATACGTTTTCGAGTGAAGAAATACTGGAGGAAGAAAGTTAGGAAGGTGAAGGTCAGACCTTTTTTTATGGTTTTAAGAAATGATATTAAGAAAATATCTTGTTCGTGTTTAGGTTATTACCTCCGTCAATGAAGTTGGAAGGAGGTTATGCGTTACCCCTTATTTGTGTGTGTGTGTTTGTTTGTGAAGAGCTTCCTGACCACAAATTAAATCGTAGAGTAATGTAACTTGCAGGGATTAACTGTTATGTAAAAAGCTGGAAATTATTAAATTATGGAAGGTCAAGGTCAAAGGTCGAGGTCACGGTCAAGCAAAATGTCCAATTCACGTAATCAGCCATACGTTTGGACATCGTTGGCACAGAGACTTCAAACTAAAACCCACGCCAATTAATGCATGTTAAGGTCAAAGGTCGAGCAAAAGGTCGAGATATAAACTGCCGCGGCGGAGGTCTGCGCTCTACTAAGTGCCTCTCTAGTTATTGTTACATTCATTATGAAATGTCTGCTTGAATCTGATCGCTGTATTTTTATTTTTATTTTACATTTTGTGTATAAAACTTTTCAAGCCATAGTTCTGTTTTTGATAAACTTGCTATATGCTGAATATTTTCTAAAATCCCTGATTTACTGTTCCAACTTGATTTTAGGTCCCAGTTCAGAGTCTATCAGTTAGAAACCTAAATATATTTCTTTCAGACTATATTAAATCTAAGGCCGTAGTCATGTTTTCGATACACTTCTATATGTTGACTATGTAAAAGAAAAAATCCCCGATTTATTCTAATTCAGTGTATATCATTTAGAAATCAAAATATATTTCTTTTAGACTATATTTAGATTTCTTAAATATATTTCAACCTTATCACATTTTGTAAGCATATATTACTTTAATTATTACTACTTGTTAAGCTACAACCCTAATTGGAAAAGCAGGATGCTATAAGCCCGAGGGCTCTAACAGGGAAAATAGCCCAGTGAGGAAAGGAAATAAGGATATTACAAGAGACCTAATTAAAAATTAAAATAAAATATTTTAAGAACAATAACAACATTAAAATTAATTTTTTATATATAAATTATGAAAACTTTAAAAAAACAAAAAAAAAAAGGAAAAGAAATAAAATAGAATAGTGCGCCCGAGTGTACCCTCAAGCAAGAAAAATCTAACCCAGACAGTGGAAGACCATGGTACAGAGGCTATGGCACTACCCAAGACTACAGAACAATGGTTTGATTTTGGAGTGTCCTTCTCCTAGAAGAGCTGCTTACCATATCTAGAGAGTCTATTCTACCCTACCAAGAGGAAAGTGGCCACTGAATAATTACAGTGCAGTAGTTAACCCATGGGTGATGAAGAATTGTTTAGTAATCTCAGTGTTGTCAGGTGTATGAGGACAGCGGAGAATCTATAAAGAATATACCAGACTATTTGGTTTATGTAAAGGAAAAGGTAAAGTAAACCGTAACCAGAGAGAAGGATATCCAAAGTAGTACTCTCTCGCCTGTCAAAAGCCCCAATAACACACTAGTTGTAGTATCTCATCGGGTGGATGGTGCCCTGGCCAACCTGGATTAGAGTTCTCTTGCTTGAGGGTACAATCTGGCACACTATTATATTTTGTTTCTCTTTGTTATTTTGAAGTTTTCATTGTTCATATATGAAATATTTATTTTAATGTTATTATTGTTCTTAAACTTCTCTTCTAGTTTTTCCTCAATCATTTTCCTCACTGGGCTCTTTTCCCTGTTGGAGACCTTGGGCGTATAACATCCTGCTTTTCTAACTAGGGGTGTAGCTCAGCAAGTAATAATAATAATAATAATAATAATAATAATAATGATAATAATAATTTTGAAGTTTTCATAGTTTATATATGAGATATTTATTTTTATGTTATTCTATTTTTTCCTCATTCATTTTCCTCACTGGGCTATTTTCCCTGTTGGAGCCCTTGGGCTTATAGAGTCCTGCTTTTCCAACTAGGGCTGTAGCTTAGCAAGTAATAATAATAATAATATTAATAATAATAATAATAATACGAGAGATACCCAACGATATCATGCTTTCACGTTATTTACATTGTTATTTATTTTTTGCATCCCTTAATTATAGACGTACAGCCTCCAATTATCATTACAGGTAATCCCATCAATAATAATCGCCTGACAGTCCTGACTTCTATGTACCGCGACGCTAATAAATTTCACTTACTGGGCCTCATATGTATCACGTGTTTGGCATCTATCGCGGCAGTATCGCCTGACTATAGCGACTCTGGGCGCAGAGTTGCCATGTTTTCATAACGAGAAAAGGCCAAATTTTAATAAATCGTAGGTTTAAAAGGCCAACGTTGACTCAGAATCAGGGTTGCCAGGTTTTCTAAGCATGAAAAGGCCAAATTCTAAAAAAATGGCAGGTTTAAAAGGCCAACGTTGACTCAGAATCAGGGTTGCCAGGTTTTCTAAGCATGAAAAGGCCAAATTCTAAAAAAATGGCAGGTTTAAAAGGCCAACGTTGACTCAGAATCAGGGTTGCCAGGTTTTCTAAGCATGAAAAGGCCAAATTCTAAAAAAATGGCAGGTTTAAAAGGCCAACGTTGACTCAGAATCAGGGTTGCCAGGTTTTCTAAGCATGAAAAGGCCAAATTCTAAAAAAATGGCAGGTTTAAAAGGCCAACGTTGACTCAGAATCAGGGTTGCCAGGTTTTCTAAGCGTGAAAAGGCCAAATTCTAAAAAAAATGGCAGGTTTAAAAGGCCAACGTTGACTCAGAATCAGGGTTGCCAGGTTTTCTAAGCGTGAAAAGGCCAAATTCTAAAAAAATGGCAGGTTTAAAAGGCCAACGTTGACTCAGAATCAGGGTTGCCAGGTTTTCTAAGCGTGAAAAGGCCAAATTCTAAAAAAATGGCAGGTTTAAAAGGCCAACGTTGACTCAGAATCAGGGTTGCCAGGTTTTCGAAACGTGAAAAGGCCAAATTCTTAAAAAAATGGCAGGTTTAAAACGCCAACGTTGACTCAGAATCAGGGTTGCCAGGTTTTCTAAACGTGAAAAGGCCAAATTCTAATAAATAGCAGGTTTAAAAGGCCAACGTTGACTCAGAATCAGGGTTGCCAGGTTTTCTAAACGTGAAAAGGCCAAATTCTAAAAAAATGGCAGGTTTAAAAGGCCAACGTTGACTCAGAATCAGGGTTGCCAGGTTTTCTAAACGTGAAAAGGCCATCTTTTAAACAACCGCAGGTTTAAAAGGCCAACACATTATTTGAAAAAGGTCAAAAATACAATATTTAAAGCCCACTTTTTTCATGATGTTACGAAAGGCCAAGCAATTTCAGAAAGGTCAAATTTGAGGGTTTTTTTGATCGCGGCAGTATCGCCTGACTATAGCGACTCTGGACGCAGAGTTGCCAGGTTTTATAAAGTGAAAAGGCCAAATTCTAATAAATCGCAGGTTTAAAAGGCCAAATTCCAATAAATCGCAAGTTTAAAAGGCCAAATTCTAATAAATCGCAGGTTTAAAAGGCCAAATTCTAATAAATCGCAGGTTTAAAAGGCCAAATTCTAATAAATCGCAGGTTTAAAAGGCCAAATTCTAATAAATAGCAGGTTTAAAAGGCCAAATTCTAATAAATAGCAGGTTTAAAAGGCCAACCCAATAATAGAAAATAGGCCAAAAATACAGTATTTAAAGCCCACTTTTTTCATGATGTTTCGAAAGGCCATGCCATTTCAAAAAGCTCAAATTTGAGGTTTATTGGACTGAAAAAAGGAGAACCTGGCAACCCTGCTCTGGGGTACCAATGATCCTGGCCAATGAGATCAAAGAAATATAACCATAATTAATTCTTCTAAGTCTTGTATGTTTCACGTTAGGTTCCGAGTTCAGTTTGGAGAATCTTAAAGTTTTTATTTGTCAATACATGTTTAATTAATTTGAAAGTATTCGTATATTTATGTATCTTGAAATTTCTAAATGTAAATCAACATGCCGTTCCTGTAGCTATATAGATCACTCATTCAGCTTTCGAATGCAGTTTTCAGTTCCTTTCTATCTTTATTCGTTTGTTATTTACACTACAAAACATCAATTTGATTAAGTTAACACCTGACGCCATTGCTTCCTGGCCAATAGCCATGAGGCTGATACATGACGTCATTGTTCCCTGGCCAATAGCCATGAGCGTGACATATGACGTCATTGCTCCCTAGCCAATAGCCATGAGCCTGACACATGACGTCATTGTTCCTAGCCAATAGCCATGAGCGTTACATATGAGGTTATTGCTCCTAGCCAATAGTTATGATCCTGACACATGACGTCATTGTTCCCTGGCCAATAGCCATGAGCCTAACAAATGACGTTGTTGCTCCCTGGCCATTTGCCATGAACCTGATACTTGACGTCATTGTTCCCTGGCCAATAGCTATGAACCTGATTCATGACGTCATTGTTCCCTGGCCAATTATCATCAGCTTGCCACATGACGTCATTACTCCCTAGCCAATAGCCTTTGCGTGATACATGACGTCATTGTTCCCTGACCAATAGCTATGAACCTGATTCATGACGTCATTGTTCCCTGGCCAATAGTCATGAGCCTGATACATGACATCTTGTTCCCTAGCCAATAGCCATGAGCCTAACAAATGACGGCATTGCTCCCTAGCCAGTAGTCATGATCCTAACACATGACGTCATTGTTCCCTGGCCAATAGCCATGAGCCTAACAAATGATGTCGTTGCTCCCTAGCCAATAGTCATGAGCCCGACACATAACGTCTTGCTTCTTGGCCAATAGCCATGAGCCTAACATATGACGTCATTGCCCCTAGCCAATAGTCATGATCCTGACTCATGATGTCATTGCTCCCTGGCCATTAGCCATGAGCCTAACAAATGACGTTGTTGCTCCCTGGCCATTAGCCATGAGCCTGATACTTGACGTCATTGTTCCCTGACCAATAGCTATGAACCTGATTCATGACGTCATTGTTCCCTGGCCAATTATCATCAGCTTGCCACATGACGTTATTACTCCCTAGCCAATAGCCTTTGCCTGATTCATGACGTCATTGCTCTCTGGCCAATAGCCTTGAGCCTGACAGCGATTTTGTCACGGCCGTAATCACCAATTAAGAAATATGCCCGAAAATGGCCATTTCCATCTCTTTGGGAATTATAAATCTCACTAATACTACAACTGGAAAATATCCAACTTGGCCATTTATTTAAATCTGTCCAACTTGTCCAAAGAGGAACCTATTAAAGGATCCCCTTTAGCTTTTGATCTTCAAGAACAATAAAATACAGATTAATGTGATATTTATTTTGATGAAAGTAATAATAATGACATCTAAAACATTAAACAATTTAACAGACCAAATATATCAGTATTTCACCTAAGAACAAATACAATATACTGCCAAAGTCACATATTTTTATCCTACAAAACAATTCTTTTCATAGTTTCCTTCCTTGTATTTTCTTTTCATGAAAGAATGTAAACTTAATTCTTTGCAATCATGATTCCCTTCGCATTGTTTACACGTTTGTTTACATAAAACATTTCAAATGCAACGCGAATTAAATGCAATGCAAATATTTCGTGACTGGCAGAAGTTCAGGGTGTCTTGATACAGACGTGTGTTCTGCAACATTTTCAAATTTGATAACAAGGAGGCTAATGTATACATGTATACATCTGTATACATGTATACATCTGTTATTTTAAGAAAGACAACGAGAAATGTATGTATTTTCTAAACCATTCTACTTACCAGATTTTTATTTATGTAATAGAATTATTATTATTATTATTATTATTATTATTATTATTATTATTATTATTATTATTAGCTAAGCTACAACCCTAGTTGCCAAAGGAAGAGGCTATAAGCCCAAGGGCTGCAACAGGGAAAAATAGCCCAGTGAGGAAAGGAAATAAGGAAATAAATAAACGAGATGAGAAGTAATGAACAATTAAGATAAAATATTTTAAAAACAGTGACAATATTAAAACAGATATTTCATATATAAACTATAAAAAGACTTACGTCAGCCTGTTCAACATAAAAACATTTGCTGCAAGTTTGAACTTTTGAAGTTCTACTGATTCAACCACCCGTCTAGGAAGATCATTCCACATCTTGGTCACAGCTGGAATAAAACTTCTAGAGTACTGTGTAGCATTTGAGCCTCATGATGGAGAAGGCCTGTTTTTTACAGCAGATATTTTGCAATCCCTTATGACCGTTTCATTTTATTCATAATTTATAAATATTCCAATATACTTTGTTGAAATTCCATTAAAATGAAGTACAAGTCTTTCTCGCAAGAGATTAATCCTAAAAAAAAACCAGCTATACTCCACGCAGCGAGAAATGACCGATTGGGGAGGCCCCCTGGGTTCATTCCTTTTATATTATTTGTACCTTCACGTAAACCTTTACGTGATTAAGTATTATTAATAGAGCAACGAAGAGTAAACAGTATGTAATCCTGTAATTGCGAAGGGTTACTTATGCTTATAATTGTAAATTATTTTATAAGTTTATGTAATAAAATAATATCAACACGGATTACTTATAGCCTTAAGATTCTACTATGTTTAAAAACCTTATTTTACGCGAATAAGGATTTTCCTTTTAATACTTTGCCGTTAGTTTTTATCTAACATTATTTCTTATCTGTAGTTTAATTTGTATATTT
>NC_090752.1:1354133-1356633 GCF_036898095.1 Palaemon carinicauda | reverse complement strand
GTTATTGATGATATTACAACTGTACCGTGACATACCAAGAATATTTACTTATTCTAAGAAAATTCCAGACGATAGTTAGATGCGTCCAACATTCGCCGCAAAAAAAAAAAAAAATACATAAATAATCTAATTAAATACTTTGGTTTTTAGAGAAAGTGGCATTTCACTTTTCATAATCTCATTTTTTTTACCAAAATCTCTCCATCTTTTTTCTTACTTTTGCCTCTAAACATAGCTATTCAAATCCAGATATTGAATACTTTGTTTTTAGAGAAAGTGGCATTTTACATTTCATAATCTCATTTTGTTTACCAAAAACGGTCCATCATTTTTCTTACTTTTGCTTTTAAGCACGCCCATTCAAATCCAGATATGAGGTGGATAAAAACTTAATTAATATCTGGTTCTTGTTTGATATAGATTAATTTTACACATAGAACCTGATATATACGTGACCATTTAGTTTCATAAATATTTGATATTAAAATACTTTCAGTATTTATTATCCTTAAGTTTAAATTTGTTTATTATGATTTAGTTAAGTCCATGCTATTCAAGTTTACAATAAATAGAAGTTAAAACATATCTTATGTGATTAAGTGAAATATTAATATTATATGGAATAATTCTCTCATTACGTCAGTTAATAACATTTGAAAATTTAAACAGTTAAAAAAAAAAAAATTTGAAAAAAAAATTGCATAAAACGACTTTGTAATAATTCAGGAATATTATTATTATTATTATTATTATTATTATTATTATTATTATTATTACTATTATTATTATTAATAGCCAAGCTACAACCCTAGTTGGAAAAGCAAGATGTTATAAGCCCAAGGGCTCCAATAGGGAAAAATAGCCCAGTGAGGAAAGGAAATAAGGAAATAAATATAACAGAATGTAAAAAAATAAGAGAAACATAGATTAAATCAAAATTAAGCACACAATATAAAGATTTAAATGCAAAGAACGATATTTTTATTATTTAGGAATAACAGAACATGAGAGAATAAAAGTAAAATATGAATAAAATCAAAGTTATCTTGTAGAAGTCAATGCCTATTTATATAAGCACAGAAAAATTATTTTTAATAATCCTCTGATGATTATTGATAGAAATTAGTAAAAAGTAATTACATATAACTATTTTTACATATCTATAAATAACATAACATCGAAAAAGATAAATAAAAAAAATAAAATGATATTATTGAAGCAAATGCGTAATTTTGATAAGACGCCGAAGTACATTATTATGAATTAATAAGCTCTTGCTTGAGGGTACACTCGGGCACACTGTTCTATCTTATATCTTATTTCTCTTCCTCTTGTTTTGTTAAAGTTTTTATAGTTCATAAAGTGATATTTATTTTAATATTGTTGCTCCTCTTAAAATATTTTATTTTTCCTTGTTTCCTTTCCTCACTGAGCTATTTTCCCTGTTGGATCCCCTGGCCTTATAGCATCCTGCTTTTCCAACTAGGGTTATAGCTTAATAATAATAATAATGATAATAATAATAATGATAATAATAATAATAATAATAATAAAATTTAGTCAATAAAAATAATAAAATATACAATACAAAGAGTAATCTTTTTATGGTATATAAATGAAAAATCAAAATATAATAAGTGAATGGCGAGTGAAAGTCATTATAAATCCAGATTTATAATTTATTACATCCTAGCCAAGAATTAAATTTTGGTTTTTCCTGGAAGTGATTTATTTAAATACGTAATTTTTTACCGTGAATTTGTCCATTCCTCTCCGTAAATAATTCAGTTAAGATGCATATAATTTTGCAACTATGTACGTGCATACACACACAACACACACACACACATATATATATATATATATATATATATATATATATATATATATATATATATATATATATATATATATATATATATATATATATATATATATATATATGTATATATATGCATATATATATATATGTATATATACATATATATATATATATATATATATATATATATATATATATATGTTTATATATATTGTATGTATATATATGTATATATATATGTATATATATATATATATATATATATATATATATATATATATATATATATATATATATATATATATATATGCACATATATATGTGTGTGTTTTGATTTTGTTACTGTTTTTGAAATATTTTATTGTTAATTTTTTCTCATATCGTTTATTTATTTTCTCATTTCCTTTCCTCACTGGGCCATTTTTCCATATTGGATCCCTTGGGCTTATAACATCTTGCTTTCCCAACTAGGGTTGTAGCTTAGCTAATAATAATAATAATAATAATAATAATAATAATAATAATAATATTCCTTCGTATAGAGTTCAACTTTCTATAATGTTCTGCTAACGTCTAGAAAAATTCAATTAAGATACAGATAATTCTACACGTATGTACGTGCATACAATCATATATATAATTCATATTATATTCCTTCGTATAAAGAGCATATAACTT
>NC_090752.1:1341633-1344133 GCF_036898095.1 Palaemon carinicauda | reverse complement strand
TGAATGGAGAAGTGTTGATTTAAAAGCTCATGATATAGACGTCTGGCGAAATATGAGTGGGAAGGTATTTTGTGAAAATTATGAAATTAATTGGAAGACCCAGGCCTACATGGCTGAGGATTATGAAACTTGAAGTAGATGATGAATGGAAAAGTGTTGATTTTAAAGCTCATGATAGAGACGACTGGCGAAATATGAGTGGGAAGGTATTTTGTGAAATTTAGTTCAAAAGACCTGTAAGGATAGGAAGGTATTTTGTGAAAATTATGAAATTAATTGGAAGACCCAGGACTACATGGCTGAGGACTATGAAACGTGAAGTAGATGATGAATGGAAAAGTGTTGATTTAAAAGCTCAAAAGACCTATAAGGATAGGAAGGTATTTTGTGAAAATTGTGAAATTAATTGGAAGACCCCAGGCCTACATGGCTGAGGATTATGAAACTTGAAGTAGATGATGAATGGAAAGTGTTGATTTAAAAGCTCAAAAGAACCTGTAAGGATGGGAAAGGTATTTTGTTAAATTTGTGAGATTAATTGGAAGACCCAGGCCTACATGGCTGAGGATTATGAAACTTGAAGTAGATGATGAATGGAAAAGTGTTGATTTAAAAGCTCATGATAGAGACGACTGGGGAAATCTAACAGAGGCCCATTGCGTCAATAGGCGTAGGAGGAGATGATTATGATGATGATGAATATTATAAATATGTAGATTCGTGATAATCTATAAAAGATGGTTTAATTATGGAAGATATTAATTTGTGCAATCACGTTGAGAAATTTATGAAAGTTTGAATAAAGCAATGTAGAAAAACTTTGTTGACTTTAGACATAAAATGTCTAAAGAGCTAAGAATTGTAGAATTGAATAGAGCTAGATATTTTAATGGTAGTCTTTATAATGCTTTCCAAACCTCTTCAATTTATTTTTATTCTGGTGAAGCTTAGGGAACTCTATTATTATTATTACTAGCTAAGCTACAACCCTAGTTGGAAAAAGCAAGATGCTATAAATCGAGGGGCTCCAATAGGGAAAAATAGCCCAGTGAGGAAAGGAAATAAGGTACTAAATAAACGATCCGAGAAATAATGAACAATTAAAATAAAATATTTTTAAAACAGTAACAATATCAAAACCGATTTTTTCATATATATACTACAAAAAGTTTATGTCAGTCTGTTCAACATAAAAACCTTATTTATATTCATTTTTATGCCTAAATAATTTACTCTCATTTATATGTCTTTTCTATTTAAATAATTTACTCTCATTTATAATTATTTTTTATACCTAAATATTTTACTCTCAATTATATTTCTTTTTATACCTAAAAAAATTAACTCATATATATATATATATATATATATATATATATATATATATATATATATATATATATATATATATATTTATTATACCTCAATATTTTACTCTTATTTATATATTTTTATACCTAAATAATTTACTTTTCTCTATCTTCAAAAGAAATTCACTTATCTCCTCCTCCTCCTCCTCCTCCTCCTCCTCCTCCTCCTCCTTCTCCTCCAACCTCCTCTTCCTCCTCCTCCTCCTCCTCCTCCACCTCCTCCTTCCTCCTCCTCCTCTCCTCCATCCAACCTCCTCCTTCCTCCTCCTCCTCCATTCCTCCTCCTCCTTTCCTCCTCTCTCCTCCTTCCTCCATTCCTCCTCCTCCTCTCCTCCTCTTCCTCCTCCTCCTCCCTCCTCCATTCCTCCTCCTCCTCCTCCTCCTCCATTTCCCTCCTCATCCTCCTCCTCTTCCTCCATTTCTTCCTCCTCCTCCCTCCTCCTCCCTCTTCCTCCTCCTCCTCTTCCTCCATTTCCTCCTCCTCCTCCCTCCTCCTCCCTCTTCCTCCTCCTCCACCTCCTCCCTTCTCCTCCTCCTCCTCTCTCCTCCATTTCCTCCTCCTCCTCCTCCTCCTCCTCCATTTCCTCCTCCTCCTCCTCTTCCTCCATTTCCTCCTCCTCCTCCCTCCTCCTCCCTCTTCCTCCTCCTCCACCTCCTCCCTTCTCCTCCTCCTCCTCTCTCCTCCTCCTCCATTTCCTCCTTCTCCTCCTCCTTCATTTCCTCCTCCTCCTCCTCCATTTCCTCCTCCTCCATTTCCTCCTCCTTCTCCTCCTCCTCCTCCTCTATGACCTTATTTACATTAGACATAATAAAAAGAATATATCAAATAATTTTTACTTACCCGTGACAATCCCTCCCACAGCGGCAACGCAGATGGTCACAATCAAATGCAGAAGTTGGAACGACGCTTGCAAGAGAGGGGGCCTGCCCTCCCCAGCCTTCACGTCGAGATAACTCTCCACCTCGACCAACTCGTCGCTGCCCGAAACCGGAGACATCGCTGGATAGAGCTGGTAGACGCTGGAGAAAAAGGTAATAATAATAATAATAATAATAATAATAATAATAATAATAATAATAATAATGATAATAATAATAATAATAATAATTGCATTGGCCACTTTCCTCTG
>NC_090752.1:1334133-1336633 GCF_036898095.1 Palaemon carinicauda | reverse complement strand
AAGGAAAATCATAAAATCTTAGCATGCAAGTCACCGATATTTGATTAAGGATTATAACAATCTCATTATCTTTTAACAGATTACAATGAGGTCTTCTTAAGCTAGAAGTAAAGAAAAACCCTTTTCGTGCGTTCGTATAATTAATATTAATTGGTTGAAACACAAGAGGCTAAACTTAATATTAAAGGCCTTTTGAATACAGTATATTAAATATTTATTATTAATAGATTATTTATCATTGTCGGTGTATTTAGCAATTGTTTTTTATGTTGTATGCTCTTTTTTTTTTTTTTTTTTTTTTTTGTCTGGGAATAATGGTATTAACGTTCTCCCATCAAAATATTTTTTATTTCAATCTTTCATATCTTTTTTCTAGAGATGAATATCTATAATCAATATTTGTCAACCAGAATGGAAATTATAAATCGGATTCAGGTTTTGTTCATAAAATGGAAAAAGAAAGCATTGTTCTCTCAGTATGTTTTTAACTTTGTAAACTGACTAAAATTTGGTATAAGAACAAATGCTCATATAAAAACAAAAAACTCAGTACAATTTTAACTTTGTAAACTGACTAAAATTTGGTATAACAACAAATGCTCATATAAAAAAAACTCTCAGTACATTTTTTAACTTTGTAAACTGAGTTAAATTTGTGTATAAAAAAAATTTTCATTTGAAAAAAAAGACTCAAGTTTTTAGGCTATTTCTGTGATATGAGATTTTTTTTTATAAATTTCTCTATCAATAATTTTCATCTTTTTATTTTTACTTAAATTATTCATGCCAATACCTCTCTCACTACATTTTTAATTTTGCAAACTGACTTAGATTTTGTAGAAGAAAAAATACTCATAAAAAAAAACGAAAATTAAGTTTTTAGGTGAAATCTATTATATATGAGACATTTTGTTATAAATATCTCTATCAATTATTTTAATCTTGTTGTTTTTACTTGAATTAATCAAAATATTCATATAAAAAAACAAAAAATAAGTTTTTATGCGAAATCTATTATATATGAGACATTTTGTTATAAATATCTCTATCAATTATTTTAATCTTGTTGTTTTTACTTGAATTAGTAATACCAATACCTAAATAAGCCACCATCTGCGAGGTCTTTGTGAAGTTCAGCTTTGAGGAGCTCTCTTTAGCGTTAACTCGAACGACCACACTGACTGCGACGCCAAAAATGGCACTGAACAAGTGAAGAGAGACGCTTCCTCCCATGTCAACGGCCTGAAAAAGAAAGTGAGTAAAGCTGTTACGGTGAATAAGGAAAAACTAGAGGATTAATATATATATATATATATATATATATATATATATATATATATATATATATGTATATATATATATATATATATATATATATATATGTATATATATATGTATATATATATATGTATATATATATATATATATATATATATATATATATATGTATATATATATATATATATATATATATATATGTATATATATATATATATATATATATATATATATATATATATATATATGTATATATATATGTATATATATATATATATATGTATATATATATATATATATTTGTATATATATATATATATATATATATATATATATATATATATATGTATGTATATATATATATATATGTATATACATATATATTTATATATATACATATATATATATATATATATATATATATATATATATATATCTATATATATATATGTATATATATATATATATACATATATATATATATATAAAGAGAGAGAGAGAGAGAGAGAGAGAGAGAGAGAGAGAGAGAGAGAGAGAGAGAGAGAGAGAGAGAGAGAGAGAGAGAACATTAAAAAAAAGTGTAGCTTAGCATGGTTTTAAAATTATTAAAAGACATAATAAGTTATTTGATTAACTTTAGGTTACCAAATAAAATATATACATCCTTTAATGTGTATATGTATATTTATTTGCATAAAAGATATATAAGCATCCGAGAATTATAGTCTATAACTAGATTGAGATAGAATTTGAACATTAGATAATATATAGTTTGGTCTGATTTTCGAATTATGAAAAATATTCACAATTGTTTCAAGTTACCAAATAAGGAATAAACTCAATTCAATTGTTTATTTGTATATTTTGCGCAAAAATTAAAATCAAATTAACCAGGAATTATAGTTTATAACTTGAATAATATAGAATTTTAACATTCAAAAGATGTGTGATTATAGAATTGTGAGAAATATTCATACATTAAGTTATTCAATTAATTTTAGATTACCAAATATAGGAATAAAAATTATAAAAAAGAATCAAGTTAAAATATTCTTACATTAAGTTATTCAATTGATTTTTGATTACCAAATATAGGAATAAAAATTATAAAAAAAAATTAAGTTAAAATATTCCTACATTAAGTTATTCAATTGATTTTAGATTACCAAATATAGGAATAAAAATTATAAAAAATTAAGTTAAAATATTCATATATTAAGTT